>NW_009952053.1:427439-433489 GCF_000747805.2 Chaetura pelagica
ATTCCTGCTTCTTGCTTACTCAAACACTGGACTAATTATGACCATGAGCTGTTTGACCCTCAGTGCCTGAGTCTCCCCAAGTGGACAAATTATTACCATTGCTCTTGGCTTACAAACATTCATTACTACAATTACTGTTTATAACGAAAGGCTCCGCGCAAGAACAAAAAGGGGAAAGACTTAATTCTGCAAATGGCTCTCTGTGTACTTGTCTCCCAGTGACATACCCTACAGCTCCAGGGGCCTTTTGTGTGCCAGAGTAGCTAAAGGGTGGAATGGGGTTGACCCCACCATGCAAAGACATGACCTGAAAAGCTGCACTCAGGCACGTGTGGTTCTGCTGCTGGGGCTTGTGCTCAGTCACTTTTATCCCCACCAAAAATGCTTCCCCCTCTGGTATTCCTTATGCCTGGGGGACCTCTCCCTGTCTCTGCCAGGTTATGGTGTTCCCCATCTATTTTTTTCTTTTTCAGCCCCTGCTCTGGGCTTGGTTCTTGGAGATGCTGTGGCCCCAGTGGGTGCACCAAAGTGAGCAGGAAGACTTTAGATCAGACCCATCACTTCTGGGTGGGTCTCACTTTTCCCTCCCTGATGGAGTAATAAACCCCTCAAGTATTAACAACCTATGTACTGTGCAAATAGTCCATAGAAACATCCTGTACCCCTTCATATTGAAAAAAAAAATACTCAGAAGCTGCTGGGTTTTTTTTCCTGCTGTGGGTAGATAAAAGTGCTTCCCCAATCCCAGGGGATGGAGCAGAGACCCTCTCTCCTAAGGGCTCCTGGAGTGGAGGAAGCTTCTTGTGCCTGGTCCCCTTGGAATGCACATTGAACCAGGGATGGAAAACAGATGGTAGCCATGAGGAACTTGGTGGTGCTAACCCATGTATCCTCCCAGTCGTGTGTCTCACCTGAGCATCTGAGCTCTGCAGAAATACCCATTAATTTCACCTCAATTTGGCAGAGTAGAGTAGAGCAGGGGCAGGATGAGGTTTCTCCACCCTCTTGGCCACTCTTCCTTGTGCACCTCAGGATTCCCTTGGCCCTCCTGGCCACAAGGGCAACAAGTTCAGCATCACAGACTGATTTGATGTTGCCGGCCCTGGATTGCACTGAGCTTTGCTCTCAGTTGCAGAATTTGGACCTGGGCAGGTGTAGAGCTGTGCTGTAAACCCAAACAGAGACAGAATATTTTAAAAGACACACCCAAGTGCAAAACTGGATTATTTTATCCAACAAAATGGTCAGTTTAGAGCAGTTTCTTCCCAGAGCAGGAAGTTCTCATCCAGCCATGTCCTGGTTTTGATGTGTGCTTGGTGGGAATGCCCCAGACTAAGAACTTGCAGTTCTTTAGTTCCCAAACTTACACCATTCACCAGAAATCTTGCTCAGAGTCATTAAGTCCAAACTTTGATTTCTAACTGCAACTTGAGATGCAAATTAGTATTTGTGTCCAAAGCACTTGCAGAAGGTACAGTGCAAAAAAGTAGAGAGCCATGAGGCAGGAGAGATTGTGTTAGTTTGGTACTTTCAAAAATTGGCAATTTAAAAAATCAGACTTCTTGAGAATATGGGTTTTTTTTCTGTCCATGATGATAAATAACATTTACCATCAGGCAGGTTTCTTGGTGAGTTTCCACCCAGGTGGTCATTTCATTTATAGAGGGGGAAAAAAAAATGACTAAAACGACAGATTTGATGCTGTCAACTTTCTGACACCAACGTATAAACAATTATGTGTGTTGCACCATGAAGTTTAAAGGGCCTGTGCTCACACTGGACACAAGAGGGGAAATTTCAGTTATGAACAGGAACTCAGGCAGAGCCCTGGGGAGGAGGAGAGAAGAGTTTCATGGACAGAGCTGCCCTTTGCCAGCTGGACATGGGGGGCTGTCATTGGGGCTTTGTTTAAATGGTGCCATTGGGGTCTCAGTTTTCCCACCTTGCCCTCTATACACTGAATGTAGAAGACATGAATCCCATCAGCCAGGTCAAGTGGAGAGGCTGGGGTTTCCTCAGCTGCTCTGAGGGCCATATCTGCTTAGAAAGAGCACTGACCATTGACAAAAAGCCTCAATTCCATCAGGAAAAGGAGGGCAGTGAGGTCTGGAGGGGCTGGTGGGCTGTCACTGATTCTGCCATTGGGGAGTTTTCCTGTAAGAGCATCTGCAAACATCCTGGATCCTGTTTCTGGAATGTCACCTAAGAGCCAGGAGCAGCAGTGGAGAACCCTGCACATTTCCACAGGCCCAGGACTTGTGCTAAAGCAGTTTTTCCTCCCAAGCCAGTTCAGGGCTTTTCCACAGGGGCACACGGTGCTCGAGATCACGTCACGTCTGGGGCAGGTCCCGTAAAACAACACAGGAATTCTGCCAAGTGGATGTAGTGGTGCTTCACCTGTCCTGCTTCTCTGGTTTAGAAACAGCACTTTATGCTGCCTGGAAAATAAAAAAAAAAGAAAAAGTAAAACTTAAATAACAGGGGGGACAGAGAAGAGGCTCCACTGCCTGGTCTCTCTCAAGCAGGGTTGTCTGTGCTGCCCATACATGAATAAATCCTGAATGATCCTGGCCACAAGTTTTCTTAAGATATGGCTGCACACAAGCCCTTCCTGGATAAACCAGACTGGCATTTTCCAGCCTATCTCCCCTTCTCCAAACCCAGCTGTGCACAGGCTTTTACTGCCCAGTGAACGGATTGGAATGGGGGAAGTTTCCTGGTGTTTTTCCTGGGTGAAATCTGCACAGCCCTGTCACTTTGCACCACCCACCAGCAGTTATCTTCCCTTGGCTTTGGATTGTTCCAGTTTAGCTTTAAACCCGTGACAAAAAGGCAGAAGACTAAGCAGGAACAGAAATTGGGAAGGTAAAAGAAGGGAGGTTTGTGGAAGAGGACTGAAGACCCATTTGCACCCACCCAGATGGGTTCTGGGGAATAGAGGTTGTGTCCAAGGTTCTCAGGTCTCAGCTGCCCCAGGGTGTGTTCCCTGTGCCCTGTTCCTTGTCTCTGGAGGACACTGGTTCCTGAGGGGATGCTCTCCTTGTGATTAGCAGCTGAATTAATTATTGGCACCAGCACATACTAGTCAGAGAAAAGGCTGTGAGAAACAGTTCAAGGCCATAAGTTGCCTTGCACCAAGAATCAGAAAGCCAGTGTCCAGCAGAAGCAATTAGTCTACTGGAAATGTGTTGCTTGAAGTACTTAATTGCCCAAACTCCATTAGTTAAAGCAAAACACAGGATGGTGCAAGGGCAGGAGCCTTGATGATGCCATCTCCTCCATCCTGCTGCTTGTCATTAGGAGTCTGTGCAGAATATTCCTCTGCCTCAAACCTCCTGCACGTTTCTCACGGTGGGTGCAAGTGAGAGTGTCCCTGGAGGAGCCTCCTCTTATCCCTGGGGCAGGGAAGCAGAAAATGGGCTGAAAAGGCAGTGGCTGATGTTTGGGTCCACCCTGCCTTTCCTCCCCATCAGTATCTTCAGGTTGCCCATCCAAGAGGAGGCATCTCCAGGAGGCACTTGGCGTTTATCAGCGTTAATTGCAGAGAGGAGGAGGCAGCAGCTGCTTCCACATCATCATCCCCTGCAGGATCCCTGCGTGCTGGGATGTCTGGCTGCACCTTGATCAGAGTGTGACTAATACCTGCTCTTTAGCAAGGCTTTTAATGAAACCTTCAAGGCAATTAGCGACTCAGCGTGTCAGTGAGCAGGGCTTCTCTCCGTCTGGAGAGGAGTTAAAATCTCGCCTACGGTGCAGTAAATGAAAAGGGTTTAATGGCCCCAGAACACTCATCAATTACCTCCATTATCCCACGAATAATCTCTCGGGAATTTCTTTGCAAAGCGTCGTGGTCTGGCTCCTTATAAAATTCCCCACAACCAAACAAAGCTGGGAATGTTTTCCAGGCAGGAACATCTGCTCCAGGAATGAAGCAGCCTGTGGGAATGTGTCTTGTAACAGCCAGGAGCTGCTGGCCCAGGTGGGCTCAGCAGGGGATGGGGAGAGGATCAGCACTACCTGCCTCCCACCCACCAGGCTGCACGGCAGAAAACGGGTGGTTTTCACACAGATCATCCTATTTTTCCTTCTATTTTTACCTCTCCCCTTACACTTCCCGTACCTGAACTTCTGTTCCCTGCAGGGCAGGTGCACAGAAACAGGCAGGTGAGGTCTCAAGAGTTAATTACCACCACCACGTTGGGCAGGTCTCATAATCACAGGTGGAAATTGATGGGAAACGTGGGGTTGTTTGTTTGTTTGTTTGTTTTTTCTTCTGCTGCACTGAAACCATCGGTGCAAATTGAACAGCTCTGGACTCTGAGGGTGTCTTTCCTCAGAACATTTACTGCAAGTGTAGGAAATGAAACTGCACAGAAAACGCATCAATTTCCTTGCCAAATAACTTGCTGAGGAGCTGGTTACCATCTCCTGTGATTTTAAAGGAAACAGGATGTATTTTCAAATACTGGTTTTCCTCCTTTCCTTACATTTTGTGTCGTGTTAAGTAATTTGGTGAAAGAAAAGGGCTGATTGCGTGGATGGAGCTCTTTTATTGCTGAGTTATTTTCCCTTTCCAACGTGGGGAAGTGCTGAAAATTCAAAGCCTGAGCCTCCCTGAGTCGCAGCAGGGGAAGAATCCGGGGTAATGACAGTTGGCAGGAGGGAGCAGCAGTGACAAAGACACCCCATCCCTTTGTGCAACACCCCTTGCCCGTGCAAATTTAGAGCAGGTATTTCAGGCAGGGAAGTCAAGCACAAAGCTGACCTGGCAGACAAAAGTCCTTTCTTTTCTGAGCAGTTCAGTTTTCCTCTCTCTTTTCTCTCTCTCCCCCTGTCACTGTTGTGCTGGAAATTACTGCCTGGAAGAGGCTGTTTGTGGCACAGAAGAGGCAACAGACAGGTTCCCTTTGTAAAGAGAAAGGCACCGACCCAGTTATCACAATTAACCTGGTTTGTTGTTCCTTTTTTCCCCTCACCCGGGGCAGTTTTGAGCTGCCACCAGCAGAAAAGTGGAACAAAGTGCCCAAAACGCAGACTTCCCACCCATTTCCTATCTCTTCCTGGCTTCCCAAAATTAAATGTACAGGAGAAACCGTGGCTGTTGGCACATGCAAGCAAACCCCCCTGCTAGGTGAGATTTCCTTTTGACTTCCCAAGTCACAGCCCTCTCACAGGAAGCAGGAGGAGCTGGGCTAAACGTTATGGCCCAAAATGCATCAAATCGAAGATGCCCAACAACTGTGAGAAGAGTTCCAAGGACCTTCCTTGTTTCCAGTCCTGCTGGGGTTGTTTCCAAAGGACAGAGCTGCACGTGGGGTTTTCTTTCTCTGAAAAACACCTTTTGAAGTGATTTTCACCAAAGCATCAGCACAGCCAGAAAAAGGGGGGGGGAGACACTAAGGCAGAAACGAGCAAAAAGGAGGTTTTTTTTGCTGAGTCTTGTCCTGCCACCAGGAGCAGGGGAGTGTTCCCCAGCCTGGAGGGTCCCCATTGAGGCAGGGGAGACGAGTTGTCCACAGCAGGAACAGCCTGAGCTGAGACAGGCAGGAGCTGCACCTGCCAAACTCTGTCCAAAATCACTGTATAATGAAGCCTCCAGACAGACTGATCATTGGGGTAGATTTGGTCCAGCTTTCTCTGTTCTTTAAAGCACTTTGAGACCAGATTTAAAGCAGGTTCTGTGTGCTTTCCTCTGCCCTTTTAGAGGTTTCTGAGATTGCAGGGCTGTTAGTGCCCTCTGAAAGAGCAGCTGCCACGTGTCAGGTATTTAGACACGGAGGGTGAGAAGTAAAATGCTTGTCCCTCTGTATTGAATGTGGTGCTGTGACCAAAATATCCTGCCAGAAAAGCTCATTAAACCTGGGGGTGGAAAAAAAAGCACACCAAAAAATATCGTAACAATAACAGAATAAGGAAAATAAAAATGAAACTGACCAAAAAAAAAAAAAAAAAAAAAAAAAAAAGGATATAAATTAAGGGCTGAGTCTGGAGCTACAACTGAGAAAAATTATTACATGCTCAGAGCTGTAATATGGGATGGAGAAAGTTGC
>NW_009952053.1:433575-438317 GCF_000747805.2 Chaetura pelagica
AAAAAAAAAAAAGTGACATTTTAACTCTTTGATAAAAGAGACAAAATTGAACAGTCTGGTTTCCCCGTGCTTAACTGCTTCAACCCAGAAACACAGGAATAATCTCCAGGTTGCTGCTCTGAGAATGTGCCCAGAAGTGGCTGCAGAGGACAGATGAAGTGGCCTGGGAACATCTGGGGGCTGCAGCCACGGGGTGTGGGTCTTCCTCCCTGGCCCTGCTCAGCACCAAGGGCTTGTTACACCTCCCAGAAGCAGCAGTTCCCACTGGTTTCGACAGAGAGGGGCTGTGTGTGTGCAGGTGTGTGTCTCCCCTCCTCCATCCTCTGTGCATCCCTGTAAGCACGAAGCTTTTCCACCTCGCCACCAAGACCTGGATTTTTTGTTCTTTTCCTCATAGCTCTGACTTTTTCCGTGCTGAATTCAGCACCCAGAAGTGACTCTTGGAGGAAGGTCTCAGGCACCTGCAGATCAGGTCCCCACCTGGGATCACTTGGGCACAGGTGAAGTTGCACTTGAGCCCTGAAGCTCAGTTACCCTTTTTAAACTCTGAAAAAGCAAGAAAGGAGCATAAAGGCACCTGTATGCAAAGGGTTTGTGCTGGAGGTCCAGAGAAGCTCTCTCCTCAGCTGGAAACTCCCCACCAGCCTGTGCAGATGTCAGGTAGAGCCACAGGGCAGTGGGAAAGGTGGTGGGGATCACAGAACCACAGAATTACTTTGGTGGGTTGAGACCTTCAGGTTCATCAAGTCCAACCATTAACCCAACACTGACAAGTCCTTAACTAAACCATATCCCTCAGTACTCTTACATCCCTCCAGGGATGCTGACCCCAGCACTGCCCTGGGCAGCCTGTTCCAGTACCTGACAACCCTTTACATGAACAAATTCTTCCCAACATCCAATCTAAGCCTCCCCTGGTGCAACTTGTGGCCATCACCTCTTGACCTGTCACTTGTCACTGCATTGGGCCCCCCAGTGCTGCCTCCCTGCAGACAGAGCTGGGGGCAGCAGCCAGGAGCTCCAGCCCTGCCCATCTGTGGGGACAGATCCTGATGTTCCTCCAGGTCTCCTCGTCCTGTGCAGTTTCTGGTCCTCATTTCCATCCCATCCCATCCCATCCCATCCCATCCCATCCCTGTCTTCTTTCCTATGCCCTATTCCCAGCCCTGACCCATTGCAAACCCCATCCCATTCCCATCCCACCCCCATCCACACCTCTCACCGTTTCCACTCCCATCCCATCCTCATCCCCATCCTCATCCCCATCCCACCTCCATCCTTATCCCAATCCCCATCCCATCTCCATCCTCATCCCCATCCCCATCCCATCCTCCTCCAGCCACAGGAGATGACCTGATCCAGGGGTCTGGGCATTCCACTGGACAGTGCTGACCCACCCACCTCAGCACACCTGGTCACAAAGCAGCAGCAAACTCACCTGGACAAGTGTCCCAGCTGCACCAGGGGGGGCTGCACCCTCCTGCATCTCCCTTAGGATGGGCAGGGTTGTCAGTGATCAGACTCCCCTTGGCACGTGCAGTGCTGCAGCAAAACCCACCACAACATCCAGAGGAGGGACTTTTAATTCCCTGCTCTCAGTAAATGCACCCACTGTGTCCAGAGGGGCTGGAGCTGACTGTGCCCTCCTGGCTCCACACCACAGGGAAAATGAAACTTCATGTGGCATTAAATGCTGTTTGATTGATACTCCATCTGCCTTGCCTGGCTGCAGCAGTCCAAGTCACTTAGAACCTTAGAATCCTTCCAACTATTCAGGTTGGAAAAGCCCCTTGGGATCACCCAGTCCAACCACCATCCCTACTCTACAAAGTTCTCCCCTAAACCAGACCCACCAACACCACATCCAAACAACCTCAAACACACCCAGGGATGGTGACTTCACCACCTCCCTGGGCAGCCCATTCCAGTGTCTGACCACTCTTGCTGGGAGAACTTCTCTATAATGTCCAGTCTGACCCTGCCCTGGTGCAGCTTGAAGCCCTTCCCTCTGGTTCTGTCACTAATGACCTGTGAGAAGAGACCAGCACCAACCTCTGCAATGACCTTTCAGGTGCTTGTAGAGACTGATGAGGTCTCCCTCAGCCTCCTCTTCCTCACACTAAGCATTCCCAGCTCCTTCAAGAGTTCTTCATCAGATGGATTCTCCAGGCCCTTCCCCAGCTTCGTTGCCTCCTCTGTCCTGGCTCCAGCACCTCGAGATCTCTCTGGAATGGAGGGGCCCCGAACTGAACCCAGCACTCCAGGGGTGGCCTGGCCATTGCTGAGCACAGGGGGACAATCCCCCTCTCTGCTCCTGCTGTCAGCAAATGCACATCAGCCCAGATCTGCAGGCAGGCATTTGCTCCTGGGGTGCTGACCTGGGCAGGAGAGGCAACACATCCCTCCTGCACTGACCTCCCCGAGAGCCTCAGAGGTGCTGACCCCTCAGCCACCAAGAACTACCAGCCCAGGCTGTTTTAGAAAGTCATTTCTGGGGAAGAGCCAGCTGGATGTCCCACTGGGCTGATTTGTAGGAGCTGCTTCACCACCACCAGGAAAGGAGTTCAAGGCTGTAACGGGAACTGATTGCAAATGGAAGAAGCTGCAGCTGGAGGAGCTGAGGGGAAGAAGCTTTCCCAGCCCTGCCAAGTGTGTCCAGACTAAACTGACACAGCAGGACAGCAAGAGAAGGGGGCAGAGGGCAATCTAGGGACACCTCCTTTGAATTGCAGGATGCCACCTACCCCAGCATCCCTGGGAGATCTCGGACGTGTCTCCTGGGCAGGAAATGAGAAAAAAAACCCCTGTCAACAAAGAATTCCTGCTTCCCTCTGCTTCCACAGCAGCTCAGCTCAGGCCTCTGGCTGCCCTGACCTGCAGGAGCTGACATTTCCAACACAAGGGGCTCTCCTGCCCTCCCTGCTGCCTCCAGCCCTGCAGCCACCCGGGTGAGGGGACAGGGGGAGCAGAAAGCAAAGCAGCAAAAGGGTCCATCCCATCCTGCCCCAATCCTGCCAGAGGTTTGCTCTGCGGCCCTGGCAGTGCTGCAGCAGCAGCACGGGAGGTGCAGCAGTCAGGGCTCCTTCTGCAGCACTGATGGCCCTGTCTGGGGGGCAGATGAGGTTGAGCTGCTCCTGGTGTGTGCTCAGGGACAGGAGCTGCAGGGATGGGGATGGGGACCCCCCTGGGGGTGGAGCTGGGGCTGCATCCAGCAGCTGATGAGTCTTGAGGGCAGTTCCCAGGAGCTGGAGCCCCACGAAGCTGCTCCAGCTGCCGGTGGCCCCTGGCTGCCCCCGAGCAGCAGGTCTTTAAAAATACATGTTTTGGACACTCTGTGGCAATGCCAGCTCTTTGGAGAGCATCTCTGTGTCTTCTGTGTCCCTAAAACCCTCTGCTCCTCTGGTGTGATGAGCAGCTGAAGCAGAAGCCTGGAGAGCACGAGGCAGGAACCAGAGGTGGCTGATGCAGAGCTCAGCCTCCACCCCCACCCACCCACAACACCTTATCAAAGGCAGCACAGCTGGGCCCGATAAGAGGCACCTTCTGCCTCTAAAAACCACAACCAGCCCGACAAAAACCAGATCACAGCTGGCACATGTGGCTCCACACAGACCCTTTTCCAGCATCCCAGCTGATGAGCCCCAGCAGCATCCCCAGCTCCTGGGGGCGACGGGCTGACCTGCCTGCTCCTCCAGCCCTCAGGGATCCCACCGGCACCTCGGGATGGAGGCAAAGGCACAGGGAGAGGCTGGGCAGCCCTGCTGCTGGCAGGGGGTTGCTCAGGGCTGTCTGCAGGAATATCCCCCAGGAATAAGGGCTTTACAGGCAGAATTCCCAAGGAAAGCAAGTCCTTGCCTTGGACAAACAGAGACACGACTTCTTCTCGGGAGGTTGGTTCTTGACCAGATGCTCCTCCCCTGAGGCTTCCCCTGCTGGCTCTGGGGACATTTCCATACCAGCTCCATTTCCACACCAGCCCTGGCCTTTGCCTTTTTCTTGGTCAATTAAAGCTCCCACTGACGTGGCTCCATGTGCCTCAGCCCCTCTGCCAACAGCCCCAGCTTTGGTGCTGCACTGCAGACAACAGGTCACTGTTGAATCAGACTAATTGCTTGCTTATTAAAACAAACATTCTTGAGGCAAAAATGCTGCCAAGAATGTAACTTTGTTCTCTGTTTGCTCAAGATCTTTCTGCTGGAACACACTTTCCTCTGCTGAACACTGGGTATGTTTGCCAGCAGCCCAGCTCAGCCAGTGCCATTGTTCTTTTTATTAATTCTGGGCCCTGCTGTCTGTTTTCATAAACCCCCCTACCATGGCAGGTAGTCTCCAGCTGATCAGTGTTAACTGGGCAATTGTAGATAAAAGGTTCCTGAGCTGTGCAGCAGTTGCTGGAGAGTCCACATCTGAAAGGCAACTGAATGCCTCAGCCACCAAGACTGGGGGGAAAAAACTAAAAAAAAAAAAAGCCATTATGTTAAATGCCAAGCAATTTATTCCACAGCCAGAGCCTTTAAAGCATTTAGGTCACTCAAGGCTAAGTGCTACAGTCCCTAAGCAAGATTAACCATCATTACATTCAAATCAGAATTAACCACCATGTGTTTTTCGTTGAAGAATGACACATTTTTTGCATTTTTTTGGCCTTTGTTGGAACATTCGTCAGGCAAACCAACCTCTCCCAAGGGGAGCCAGGCAAGGGGGAGGTTTGGTCTCTTCCTGGTGTGAAACACCAGCTGCTC
>NW_009952053.1:438349-447943 GCF_000747805.2 Chaetura pelagica
TCCATTGCAGGTAAAGCAAACCCCAGGGTCTTAGTGCCCCTGCCCTGACCCACCCAGGACTCTGAGCTGCTGCATTTCTCCCCAGAGGAGACAAGACATCTTCCCCATGCCAGCTTGGGATGACATAGATGTGATGTCACAGGTGTAAAACAGCAGCATGAGGAACCCTGAAGCAAACTCCCAGCTGGGCAAAGTACCCACACCTTGCAGACAGAACAGATGGGGCTGCAAGTGGCCAGTCCTTCCTGGGCAGACACCTCTGGCCCCTGATCCCCCCCAGCCTCTGCCTTCTCTGGCACCCACTGGTGGGTGCAAAGCCTCCCAGAGCCCCTCCTGCTCCTGCCTCTCTAGGTGCTCTCACTGCACCTCTGCCAAACGTGGAAATTCAGTGTATCAGGCCCCCCTGGTCAGGAGGGTCTGCAGCTTGGCTTTCCTGGGTTTCACAGCTCATTTTTGCCTTGGCATTTATTGGAAGCTTCAGGTCTCACTGGACAGGTTTCTAGCACCTCTGGTCATTTCCAGTACATGCCTGTACTGGGCAGTACAGGGGGACAATCACCTCTCTATTTCTGCTGGCCACACTATTTCTAATTGAAGCCATGCTATCATTAAACCCTTGCTCCAAATAATTAACAGTCCAAAACAACACATTAATACAAGTGTTACTTCTAAAACAAATGCAACTATCATATTAAGCTTCAGCAGTATTTGAGGACATCTCATCTCCTTCTTGTTTTGAAGGGTTTGATTCATGTATGACAGGGGCAGAACAGCAAAAAAATCTCTTCACATCTGGGCTTTCAGAAATAGAGGTTTGTTTTTTTTTTCTGGGAGATGCTTCAGGGGTCTGTGCTGTCACATCCCCTCCACTGCAGAGGAAACGGGCGAGGGAGAAATGTTTTGTTGGAAACATCAGAGTTGTTTCACCTGGACACAATACTCCAGATGTGGCCTCACCAGGGCAGAACAGAGGGGGAGGAGAACCTCCCTTGACCTACCAACCACCCCCTTTCTAATGCACCCCAGGATGCCATTGGCCTTCTTGGCCACAAGGGCACATTGCTGGCTCATCCTCCTGCCCACCAGGATCCCCAGGTCCCTTTCTCCTCCCCTGCTCTCCAGCAGCTCACCCCCCAACCTGTACTGGTACCTGGGCTTGTTCTTCCCCAGATGCAAAACTCTGCACTTCCCCTTGTTGAACTTCATCAGGTTTCTCCCTGCCCAACTCTCCAGCCTGTCCAGATCTCCCTGAATGGCAGCACAGCCTTCTGGTGTGTCAGCCACTCCTCCCAGCTTAGTGTCATCAGCAAACTTGCTGAGGGTACATTCTATACCCTCATCCAGGTCCTTGATGAGAACACTGAACAGCACCAGTCCCAGCACCGACACCTGAGGGACCCCACTGGTCTCAGACCTCCCATTGGATTCTGTCCCACTGACCACAATGGTGCATTTCTTAGTGTGTCAGGTCTGAGCCATCTCCCCACTTGCCTGGTCATGTTGGAACCCCCCGGCTGGAAAGAAGCTGAATTCACCTGCAGGGATGTGAAAGGGATGGGTTTAGGAACTCAGCTTTGGGCACAATTTGCTGCAGATTGGGATTTCCAGGGTTGTGATGTGAGAAGGCAGAGTAATGGGGAAACCAGGAGAGCACTCGACTCTCTCACAGCCTCCCTTCTCTGCCAGACACAGAAATCAGAGTACAAAGCATTTTCTGTTTGCTTTCCTCTTAGTTTGGAAGGAGTGCAGATGAAACCCAGGGGCAAACAGATATAGCAACATCAGTCATTATTTTGGGGTGTTTTTTTTAGGGTTTTGAAGCCCTTCAGAGAAGTGCTGTGATTTCACTTCCTGTAGGCATTGTGCATAGGGCTGCATGAAATAATGTGGACCAAAAAAAAGTTCTATTTTGGGTTACTTGCACACTGTTATTTTAAGCATTTTCCTATTTCTTTAGTGTAGGTTGTTCAATACAGTGTGGTTGCTCTGCTCTTTTATTTAATAACTGACGTAGCTTGAGCAATAAAAGAGCATGTTGCTGTTCTCCCACCTGCATCAGAATGACTATTAATTCATACTATATATGGGCTTTACCCTCTGAGAATTTAATTTTCTTACATAAAATGGAGAGTTAAGCTAGTGGGGAATTTTCCTTCCCAGGAGGAAGTGCAGATTCTTTAAACAAACAGTTGCAGAAATGCAACAACCTCAGCAAGAGCAGTTCTGGGAGAGGTTATTCAATACAAGCAGAAAATTTTGGGGAGAAAGAGACAAATAAAGGTCTCCCTGAAGAGAACCTGTCACTTGTCAGAGGGCACTTGTGTGTTGTGGGGACACCAGCTCTGAGTCCTCTGTAGTCCTCCCTCACTGAGAGGAAATTTTCTCTGTGGTTTTGGGTAAGGCAGAGACACCAAACACTTTGCAAGACACTGCTAAGTGTGTGTTTCCCATTTCCTGGCTGCCCAAGCCAAGCCAAGTAACAAACACCTTTCCCAGCCCCTTTGTGCTGTCCTCTGAAGAGTCACCTCCACCACCACCTCCAGCTGGGGCACGAGGCAGAAGTGAAGCAGAAAGTAGAAAAAAAGCATGCAGGGAAAGATTGCCTGGTGCTGCAATTGCCTCTTCCTCCTGCTCCTGAAAGGACTGATAGTCACAGCTCCTGGCCCAGCCCTGGGGGCTGGTGGGGTGGCCCTGCATGTCCCTCCCATGGGTCCACAACGTGCAAGTTCCTGACCTCTGGGCTCAGCTCTACTCAACAGTCCAGCTGATGGGACTTGTTCTGAGCCAGTGCAGAGATCCTGCAGAGAAAGGGTGGAGAAACTGGCCCCAGTATCTCCCAAGACAAGGTGCCCCTCACTGAGGACACCTCAAGACAGAGGTGCTGTGAGAATATAAGAAGAACAGAGACGTGTGACCGTGGCCTCTCCATGAGGTGTCTGAGTTTGGAGGCTCCTGTAGACCTTGGACTCTCTTTAGAGGGATCCAAAGCAGCTCAGCCTCTCCCCACCCACCGATTCAAACCAAAGCTAAGTGTCTAAAGTGAGGACATGTGGGTGTCACACCTCTCCCAGTTATCACATTGCTCCTAAGCAACATTTAACACAGTGTTAGTCCATGTGGTGCCGTCCAACCCAGCTCAGATTTGCCCCATTTCTGAAGAAGACAGTGCCAAGGGGTCTGGATCAGGTGATGGTGGATCTAGATGAGACCTATGGAAGAAATTCCTGTCTGTTGTAGCAGGACACTCCACCTCTCCATGTGTCTGCCTCTGTTTCCCTGTATGACTCGAAAGTTTTTGTCTCTCAGTTCTGCAGCTCTGGCCTGGAGTGGAAAGGTTCCCACGAGAAGGGAAAGGCCCAGCAAACTCTGAGCTGGTAACAACCCTGGGGGTTGGAACCTGATGATCTTTAAGGTCCCTTCCAACCTTCATGATTTTGTGTTTCTCTCCCAGCCTGAGCTGAGGGTCCAACACAGAGATGGGAGGCTCAGATCCAGCCAGCTGAGTGTCCATCCCCTCCACCTCCCACCCTGCCCAGCTTGTTAGATGGGGTTCAGCCTTGACTCACCTGCTCCTGCATCCAGCCAGGAATCAGAGTCATTCCCTTCAGCTGCCTTTGAGTGCCAACTACATCACTTGGAATGACGAAGGAATCTTGGCTGGTGTTTATACCAGTGACAGAGAATAATTTCCTCCTCTCACTCACATACCCAGACATTTTTCTTTAGACATATTTCAAAGTGCCTGACTTATGATTATAGAACCATAAAATTATTTTGGTTGGAAAGTCTTTTAAGACAATCAAGTCCAACCACCCCCCAGCCCTGCCCAGGCCCCCACTGCCCCGTGTCCCTCAGCACCATCTCCAGGGCTTGGAAACCCCCCCAGGGATGGGGACTCCCCCCCTGCCCTGGGCAGCCTGGGCCAGGCCCTGACAACCCTTGCCAGGCAGGAATTGTTCCCCAGATCCAACCTCAACCTCCCCTGGCACAACTTGAGGCCGTTCCCTCCTGTCCCATCCCTTGTTCCTGGGGAGCAGAGCCCGACCCCCCTGGCTCCAACCTCCTCTCAGCAGCTGCAGAGCCAGCAGGTCTCCCCTCAGCCTCCTTTGCTCCAGGATCAGCACCCCCAGCTCCCTCAGCTGCTCCTGCTCCCACTTGTGCTCTTGGCACATGAAATTCTGTGAAACAAGGAAGCTCAGAAGGGCCAAAACTAAAAGCATCCCAGGAGGAACCAGAATGCCTGCGGGCAGGGATCCCTGAGGAGCCAGTTTTGGATGGGCCCAGGAGACTCTCCAACCTACGGGTCCTGTCCTCACTGCTCCAAAGAGGGGAAGGCTCCCAGGGCAAACCCAAACCCTTGGGATAACTTTTCCAGACCCCTGCAGGCAGCCCTGCTCCATTCAGGGAGCATCGAGCTGAAGGAGGTGACACTGAGGCTTCTCCTTGGCAGGGACGTGAGCCAGTGCCAGCGGGAAGGAGAAGTCTGCAAACGAGGAACAACCAGCAGGGCCAGAGCTCACCTACCTGTCAAAACCTTGGCTTTACACCGAGAAAACAAAACAATCTGTGAGGAGATGTGGACAGAATGTGCAGCTGCAGCCTCAGGCGTGTCCCGGCTCCTCCGGCCCGGCACAACCGCTGGTGTTTGATGGTGCTGAGCTCAGGAACAGGCTTTACACCGAGAAAACAAAACAATCTGTGAGGAGATGTGGACAGAATGTGCAGCTGCAGCCTCAGGCGTGTCCCGGCTCCTCTGGCCCCGCACAACCGCTGGTGTTTGATGGTGCTGAGCTCAGGAACAGGCTGTGCTGGGAGCTGCTCCTGCTCCCCGCTGCACACGCGTCCCTGCCTCCAGCCACTCATTAAGTTAATTAGCTGAACAACACCCAGACTGCAGAGGGAGGCAGAACAGAGGAGGTGGAGGCTGTTGGCTCAGCACCGAGCGACGTGCTGACGCTCGGCAGAGCTGGAGCAGCCCTGGGCTCCTCTCCTCCCATGCATGTCTTGTCCCAAGGACAGAACTTCTCCTTCCGTGGAGAACAAAGCAGGCAGCTGCACCTCTGCCAGCAGTCATTGCTGACCACAGCAGACCACAGCCTTCTGGAAAGGTGGCTAATTATACACCTACACTCAAGAGTGTTCCATGGATGTGGGTATTCACAGCGTACCCAGCACCGTGGGCAAAGCAGAGCTGGAAGCTGATCCAGAGGCATCCACAGGAGTCTTCCCAACCCTCCCAGTGGCCTCCGTGAAGGCAGGATGGGGCTGAAACAGAAACAGGGAGAGAAATATCTGGTGTCCTTACTGTTCTGGAGGGAAGGGGGAAACTTTTCTCACCTCATCTCTCCCTCCTTGGGAAATTTCTCAGCTCTGTTCTGTAACATGAAGAAGTTAATGAAAGTTCTTGCCTGGGTTTCAACCAAACCCAACATTTGCCTAGGGAAGCTGTTGCTGCCCCATCCCTGGGGGTGCTGAAGGGCAGGTTGGATGGGGCTTGGAGCAGCCTGGAATGGTGGGAGGTGTCCCTGCCCATGGCAGGGGCACTGGAACCAGTTGCTCTTCAAGGTCCCTCCTAGCCCAAACAATTCTGTGCTTCCACGGCTTCACAATTTGATGTTTCTACCTGAAAATTCTGCGTGTTCACGCCCCTCAGGACCTGCTGACATACAAACCCCAGCTCAGCCTAGCTCCAGCTTGAGGGCAGGTCATCATCTCACATCTCACAGCCTCCTGGTTTCTTCTATCTTCCTCAGCAGTGGCCGCTCCCAGTTCCCACCCCGGGACAGGAGGCTGAATGTAAAAGATCATTGTTTCACCCCTCGTTTTAACTTTGCTCCTCACGGGCAGCCTGTAGACCAGCCAAGCAGAGTTCAGCCCCTGCAGCTGGTTGTAAGGCCCAGGCACACAAGGCAGCTGGTGAAGGAGCAGCACAAGCCACCACCACTCTGAGATGCGAAAGCAGCCAAGTTGAGAAAAGCCATTGGATGTGTAGGGGAGGCCACCTCCTGCTCCAGCTTCAGAGTATCCATAAACACTTCCCTGGGGTGGTTCTGGGAGTCGGATGGACAGGATGTAGACGTGACCTGTCCTCCACCTTCTCCAGAAGGTCCAGAAGAGCCAGGACTTGCAGTTACTTTAAGTGGCAAGATACCATTGATGTCTTCACCAAGGACATCTTGATCATTGAGGTTCTCATCACTGATGGACTCCAGATGCAGCCGATTTCATGGCCTGAGCACAAAAGCAGGGCCTGGCTCCTGGTGCTGCTCGTCTGGGGGACACGTTTACCCACCACGTGGCTTTAAATCAGCCGCAGCTCCTCACGAGAGGTCAGGAATGAGGGTTTTTCTGCCATAAAATAAATGAGAGGACAACATCTGGACGCACACAGCTTCTCTGTGGCAGCAGGCAAACCACTTTTAAAACAGGGTGAATGCCAAGAGCCACGAAGTAACATGTTCTCTTAAAAAAGTGGCAAAACCCCCCCAATTTGGGACTATTCTCAGCAATGTTTTGCAGGGTCTGTGCCCTGGTTTTGAGCAGGCTGCTGTCCTCAAAACTTCAAGCTGACGAGACAAAGAAACACCAGAGAAAGGCCTTCTTTAACTGCTCTAGCTAACTTTGTCAGGTCAGTAGGGAAAGGGGGTTTAATTTGGGGGATGTTTCTTTGCTGGAGGCCTTTGCTCTCCTGAGGAAGGTCCAACCGAGGCACCGTAATGAGGTTCTGAATAATTACCTCACAAGGGTCCCTGGAGGTGAGTCATTCCCACGAACAACCTCTGCAAATTCCTTTTGTGGAGGGCTAACAATTTGCTTGTGTTGGTTTGCCCTGCTCTGTGACAGCCAGCCCAAAGCAGAGCTCTCCTTCGGTGGCTCTGGGTCCCACCATCTGCCAGCTGGGGCTTTGGCCAGTTGCAAAATATCAAACCATACACTGTCCTCACTGCCACATTTTCTGCAGGCCTGCATTTTCCATCTTAGTGACATGTGTATGGGATTTATTAATTTAGAAGAGTTTGGAGATGCAGTGTCTGAGAGCAGGAGGGGATGGGGGTCTGGGTTCCTGCGCAGCGTTATGGAGAACCTGAGCTTCATGTCCTGGAGAAAAGCCGAAGACAACAGCTGAACTTCTGGAAGATGTCAGGGAACAACCCCATGGCTCAGCTGCTCTGAATCCTCTGGCTCCATTTGGGAAACAGAACGACAGGGAAGTGAGGGCAGCCAACAAGAACCTGCCACTCTTCTGCTGCAGTGAAGTTCTCAGGGAGGAAAGGAGGAACCGTTGCATCCCTCCCCTCTCCCAGCTGCAGAGGAGGGGAGAAAATGGGTATTTATTTTCTAACCACAGCAGCTGGCAGGAAAAGGAAGGGGTAAAGGAGGTATTTAATGTTGGGAAGTCACCTCTCTGCCAGGACATCTCTGTGCCAGGACAGCAATGTGTCCACCTGGCCAAGAGAAGTAATGGTCTCCTGGGGTGCATTAAGAACAGTGTGTCCAGCAGATCAAGGGGGGTTCTCCTGCCCCTCCACTTTGCCCTGGTGAGACCTCACTGAAGTGTTGTGTCCAGTTCTGGGCTCCCCAGTTCCAGAGGGACAGGGATCTACTGGAGAGTCCAACAGAGGCCACGAGGATGATGAAGGGACTGGAACACCTGCCTGAGGAGGAAAGGCTGAGAGACTTGGGGCTGTTCAGGCTGGACAACCAAGAGGGGAACTAAGGGGGGACCTTATCAATGTCTATCAATACCTGCAGGGTGGGTGTCAGGAATGGGCCAGTCTCTGTTCAGTGGTGCCTGTGACAGGACGAGGGGAAACAGCACCAAGTGACAACACAGGAAGTTCCACCTCAACATGAGGAGAAACGTCTTTGCTGTGAGGGTGACAGAGCTCTTGGACAGGCTGCCCAGAGAGGCTGGGGGGGGTCCCTCTCTTGGGGCTTTTCTTTCCATCTGGACACGTTCCTGTGTGACCTGCCCAAGATGTTCCTGCTGCAGCAGGGGGGTTGGGCTTGATCTCCAGAGGTCCCTTCCAACCCCTGTGATTCTATGATTCTATGATATCTGTGCTGGGACATCTCTACACCAGGACACCAGCACAACCCTGTGTCACCTGCTGGCAAAGGAGAGCTGTCCCAGACCCTCTCTGCTGATGAGAAGTGGAACAGTCCAGCACAGGAGGGAGGACATGATGGACCATGGTGTGTTCAGCACACACAGGTGACAGGTCCCCTGATGGGACCCAAGCAGGGAGACTGGTGCCAGTGTGGTTGTACCCTAGGGGTTGTACCTTGGGGGCTGTACCCTGTGGGTGGGACATCACAATTTGAGGCAGGGAGAAGGTGTTATGGTCAGTGAGTTGTTTTTTCTGTGAAAGGTGACTCAGGAGAACCTGAAAAAGCAGTTGAACAGCAGCAGGAGAGGACGCTGCTGCCATAAAAGTTGTACAAATAATGACATGAGTGTTTCTGAAATGTGTACATCAGAAAGGGCTCAAAGCTGTCTGTGAAGAGGTGGTACCTCACAGAGAAGGTCCTGCCCTCACTCCAAAACTGCTCAACTCATTTTATTAATTGTGCCTTGGCTTTTTCTTCCTTTTTTTCCCCCCTTATTTTATTTTTTCTTCCTTCTTGTGGCTAAGATGTCTTGCAACACGTTCCACTGATTTGGCAGGAGAGAACACAAGGCATTGTTTTCTGTGGAAGCCCCACAAGCAAATTTGAAGCATGTTTCTTTCTAGGATGTCTTAATAACTAAACTGATTTAAAAAAATAAATTATTTAAGAAAAAAATCTAAAAATACATAAAAGGACAAGTTGTTTCAGAGCCCTCATACTGTGGTGGGAATGGAAAGCCCCCATTGCTGGGTCTTTTCTTCTTTCTCTCAGCATTTTTCCCATATGGAAATGCAGTTTCAGGGTTGCTAACCCCATTTCTATGCAGTTCACCAAAAAGTTGCAGAATGGGGTTTATGGAACATGTTTATTGTTGGTGCTGTGGTACATGTTGGGTGTTGGTGATGAGCAGCTCTCCATGGCCCGGCCCTGTGCTCAGAGCCCAGAACGCACCCGTGTCCTGGGCTGCATCCCCAGCAGTGTGACCAGCAGGGCCAGGGAGGGGATTGTCCCCTCTGCTCTGCTCTGCTGAGACCCCCTGCAGGGCTGGGGCCAGGCTGGGGTCCCCAGCACAGGAGGGACATGGAGCTGTTGGAGAGAGGCCAGAGGAGGCCCCAGAGATGCTGGGAGGGCTGGAGCAGCTCTGCTCTGGAGCCAGGCTGGGAGAGTTGGGGTGTTGAGCCTGGAGAAGAGAAGGCTCCAGGGAGACCTGAGAGCAGCTTCCAGTGCCTGAAGGGGCTCCAGGAAAGCTGGGGAGGGGCTTGGGACAAGGGCAGGGAGGGATGGGAGCAGGGGGAAGGGTTTCCAGCTGGCAGAGGGAGCTGGAGCTGAGATGGGAGGGAGAAATTCTGGGCTGTGAGGGTGGGGAGAGCCTGGCCCAGGTTGCCCAGGGAAGCTGTGGCTGCCCCATCCCTGGGGGTGTTGAAGGGCAGGTTGGATGGGGCTTGGAGCAGCCTGGGCTGCTGGGAGGTGTCCCTGCCCATG
>NW_009952053.1:447991-471240 GCF_000747805.2 Chaetura pelagica
TGATTCTCTCACATGGATTGTGGCAGCTCCACCACAAAAAGGCTCCCATGTGGATTTTCATCTCTGAGTTCTGCTGTGAGGGAAGGACACCTGATCCCTTTTGGACAAAGCGTCTCATGCCACAAGAATGAACCTTTTACCCTTATGAATTCAACGCCCACACGCTTTGTTTCTTGTCACCCCTGAAGGAGATGGGTGAAGTTTGGAGCAGGATTTCTGTGGCTGAAGCTTCATGTTTCCCTTCAGCTCCCTGGCTCATGCTTCAGCCACACCAGCCAAGGAGCAGGAGACCCCTCAGCAGCCTGAGCAGCAGGTGTGACACCCACAGCTTCTGGGCTTTCCTCCCTGAGCAGGAGTTCCAGCTGCACTGACTCACTCCTTCAGCTCAAGGCCCCAGACAAATAAATTTAAAATGTACATCTGTCCAGGGACAAGGAGAGGAGAGGAAATATGAAGAAGAGAAAAATACAATTTGGGGATAGTGTGATTGATGAATGCAGTTTTTTAGGAGGTTTTTTAGAGGAAAGCATCATCTTGCTCAGCCTGTGCCACCCACACGTAAGGACAGACAATGTGGGGATTGTCCCCGTGGCCAGGGATGTGTTTGGGAAGGAGCTGATAACCCTGTGTGGGGCTGTGCATGATGGCTTTGGTGTGCTGGGGGGATGAACCCTCCATACCCTATAGCAAAAGTCAAAGGAAAAACATGAATTACCCTGAATCTTATTTCTTTTCCTTCCCACAGCCCCTCCAGGCTGGTGCCTGTGGCTGGGGCATGTGGGCTCCCTGGGGAAGGGGTGATAAGGGCTTATCTTGGACAGACCCAGCTCAAACCCTGGTTAGAGACCTCTCCAGCAGGAGGTCCCTTGGGCTGCGGAGAGGAGGAAGGGGCAGCTCCAGAGCCCCTGGTGCTGGGCTGGCAGCCAGGAAGGGCTCAGCCGGGCATCCAGATCCTGCACTGTGCCTGTCCAAAGACCCCAACACGAGCCCAGGCTCACACCATCCCAAGCCTGGACAGCTGTGTCCTCCCCACTCTGCTTTTCCCATCCTCTTTCCAACCCCCTGCTGCCTGCTGCCCACTTGATTTTAGCTCCACCAAGAGCAGGCAGTGCAGGAGGATGGGGCTCTCCAGAAGGTCTTCCCCAGTAGAGACTGGTACATATCCATTTCTTAACAGCTGCATTTTCATCTCCCTCAATAAGATAAGCTTTTACATACCATATTTTTTTTTAGCGTAGGGCTTGTTTTCTTTTAGGAAAATCATTGTTACCAGCTTCTATCCTGCCTGAGAGTGTTTGTTATTGATAGCCCAAGCGGACATGGTGTGTTCTCAGCACCATTTGGACCTTCAGTTTCCTTTTTCACCTATTTTTAAACTGGCTGGCTTACAGTCAAGGGAAGAACACAGCAGAAGTTTTGATAAATGTTTATCAGCATAAGAAGCCCTCCCATCTGTCTGCCTGCTGTTGCTGGGTGTGTGTGGCACAGCCTGGGCACACAGTGGTGGGTCTGGTCCTCTCCCCTTCTGTGCCTTCTGGGGACACAGAGACCAGGGCAAAGCAAGAGTGAAGTCTCACACCTCTTCTGTGGACCTGCCACCTCCTTCTTCCATGCCAGGCAAGTGGCAGATTGGGGATAAAAACAACTTTTAACCAGTGAAATGGGTTAGTTACTTGAACTTTTCCAACCTGCAGCCCATAAACAACTGCTCCAGCAAAACTGAGCTGTGGATGTGGGTCGAGGATGGCCAAAAGGAGAAGGATGAAGGAGGAGAGACTCAGTCATTCCAGTTCCCTGCAAAAAGAGGTGTTCATCCATGAATAGGCTCTACACAAAGCACATAGATTTTCATAAAGTGACAGAACCCCAGACTGGTTTGGGTTGGAAGGGACCAACCCAAAAATCATCCATGGTCAGGGACCCCTCCCACCATTCCAGGCTGCTCCAAGCCCCATCCAACCTGCCCTTCAACCCCCCCAGGGATGGGGCAGCCACAGCTTCCCTGGGCAACCTGGGCCAGGCTCTCCCCACCCTCACAGCACAGAATTTCTCCCTCCCATCTCAGCTCCAGCTCCCTCTGCCAGCTGGAAACCCTTCCCCCTGCTCCCATCCCTCCCTGCCCTTGTCCCAAGCCCCTCCCCAGCTTTCCTGGAGCCCCTTCAGGCACTGGAAGCTGCTCTCAGGTCTCCCTGGAGCCTACTCTTCTCCAGGATAATGTTTGCCTTCCCGGTAGACTGATACAGCCACTGTTACAGACCCCATAAATGGCAGCAGAAAGGAAAATGCCAGGGGCCAGTTTTTGGAGCTGGAACCCAAGACGCTAAGTTCTCTAACAGTAACACTCCAGGTGCCAGTACCCTGGGAGCCACGGGCAGCAAACCTCTGGATACCTCTGGACACCTCTCCCCCTGGAAACCATCCTAGGACACGGCAGTGTGTGGAAAGCAAGTAAAACAGATGCATTTGTTGGTGCCTCAGACATCTCTTGGTCCCTGCAAAGCACCAAACGGCCAAAAATGCATCGAGGCAATTTCTGGCAGGGCAATTTTTTTTTTTTTCCCCCAAACCCAGAGTCTAAACCCATAATTTTTCTGTCCTGCTGTGCAGAATTCTTTGTGTGTGTGCGTGAAACAAGCCAGGCTTCAGGAGGGGTTGTGGTTCCTGAAGGGCTGAGCACATTGCAATGTCACCATGCAGAAGTGGGCAGAGGAACAGGACCTGCCTGCAAGCTGCCCAGAGGTGCATGAGGGAAGGAGAACAGATCCAGACTCATAGATCCATAGTTTTCCCTGATTTGGGATGGGGGCTTTCATCAGCTTGTCAAATGAGGCAGTGAAAAAGTTAATTCTCTGCTGAGAGCTGAGGCAGACAAAAGCCATAAGCATGTGGGTGCAACGGTGGCCAGACCTGAAATTCAAGATGGGCTTTGTTTTGTCTGCCTGTGACCACAGCTCCCACCTCAGCTTCACTGGAGCAGGTTGCTCAGCAGACACACTCTCCTTTTAGCCACTTAAACCCAACAGCTTAATTGGTGTCCAGCCATACCTGCCAACTCCACTGAGGAGCAAAGTTTCCCTTACAAGTGCTGTGGACATCACGTCCACATTTTTCACACCTGGACTGAGTGCTGGTTAAGAGCAATTAGTCACCAAGAAGCCAGTGTTTAAACAGAAGCCTCAATGACATAATCACAGGTAAGAAACCTGCCATTACAGAAAGACAGCATTTTTAGCATAGCTCTCCTCTGCTAAGAACACCATGTCCTGTGCTGCTGCACTTGCCATTTAAGGGGTGGTGGAAACAGAGCTCACTGCAATTCTTTGGTGGGTATCTTCAGCCAGATTCCCCATCTCTCTGTTTCTTTGGGTTTATTTGGTACTTTTGGACTCTCTCAAGTCTGGCATTACATTGAACATTTGCAGCTGTGACAGACAGCAGCATTCAACCAGCTCTTTGTGAGTCCTGAAGGCTGTTCCTTCTCTCCTTGTCCTCATGCAGGCATGGTCAGCCTGGCCAAAGTTGGACCAAAGAACCCACCTGATTCCCTTTTTCCACCAAGCTCCCTCTGAAGCAGAGGCAGGCAGGGGCTCAGGATTGTCCCAGACCAGCAGAGCAGGTCTGCTGTGCAGGATCTGGCTGCAGACAAGGCACAGGGACAGTGCAAAAGTACTGACCATAACAAATTCTGTTTAGGACAAGGGGTTTTGACTTCTACATTGAGGAAAAACCATGACTCACTGCTCTAAACTGAAATTTAATCTCTTGTCCTCATTTACCTGAATTCCAGGAGAGTCTCAATAGATTAGCCATGGTCAACTGAGACATTTTCAATTACTCTTAGAGGCTAAATAGCCATAAAATCCCCAAGTTAAAATGTCTCTTCAAGAATATTGTTACATGCATAAACACACCACAGGCTGCCCAGTTGATACCTAAGCCACTTCTGTGCTTCCCCATACTTTTATTTGTGAATGTATATGTATCATGGAGCCTCAGAGGACACCCCCTCAGATTCACAGCTTGGTGCTGCCTGCCAGGTCGCAAAAAACACAACCTGCAACAGCCTCAGGGTCACAGATCACGTTTACTTCTGCAAAGCACATTCATCTTATCACAACAGCACCTGATTTCTGCCCCAGTACCTCTTTGTGTCCTTGTGTCCTGAAAGGCCATTCTGAGACACTAGGGAGGCAGCAATAGAAGGCAAAACATGTGGCATTCCATAAATCCTGTGTGGAGGGCTCAGGATAAAGCACTTCTCACGGGTTTGGCCAGCTTTGTGAGCTCTTATGAACTGACCAACCAAAAATCAGCACCAGAAAACCAGAAGTGCTGCTGGGGGGCTCAGAAGGGCCTGAGTAACCAGCCTTTGGCTTTAGAAACAACTGCTTGCTGACTGTAACACTCTGTAATCAGAACCATTAATTGCAAAGATCTCTCCCTAATCACAGTGAAAAATAACCTTTTATAGTTTTTGCTCAGTTTTCACTAATAATTCCCAGCCTGTGCTGCTGCCAGGGAACATCTTTGTGGCATCAGCAAGTCTGATGCAAATCAAGAGAGAGAAAAGGAGCAGCTTAAGGCTGGGATTTGCAAAGAGCCCTCAGAGAGCACAAGGAGCAGCCCATGCACCTGTCAGTTGTACAGACACAATTATTTTGGATGAGAGAATGATTTACTTGTTTTTTTGTTTGTTTAAATTGCAACTCTTACATTAGTACAGAACCTTGCTTGGCATGTACAATGCCTGTATTCCAACCTGTTTATACCTGTACTTGGGGAAAAGGGGCCCAGCAGGGGGAAGAAGCACAGTTCTCACTTGCAAAATACCATCTGAGACTTGAAATCACAGGATCATTTTGATCAGAAGGGACCCCATCGCCCAATCTGCTGCTCCACCCAAATGAGGGACCTTGTCCAGGCAAGGACAGTTTACCCCTCACATTAAAAAACAACCCAGCATGTTCTCCTGAACTTCAAAAAGTGGCAAACGTGGCCCCATGTTCACTGCCCAGATGTCTCTGCAGAGCTCGATGGTGCTGATGCAGCTGGGTCTGGATGTTCAGCTTGTCCATGAGAGCTAAATTTACATCAGGGGCAGGGGCCTCTATTATACCTGGACAACCCAATCCCAAACCTACACCAGATCCTCAGAGAGACCCTTGTTTTAACTTCTGTTTTAGTTGAAGTGTATTTTACAACTTTTGCAGAATGCAGTGACAAAAAGCACCTTCCAGTGCCTGAAGGGGCTCCAGGAAAGCTGGGGAGGGGCTTGGGACAAGGGCAGGGAGGGATGGGAGCAGGGGGAAGGGTTTCCAGCTGGCAGAGGGAGCTGGAGCTGAGATGGGAGGGAGAAATTCTGTGCTGTGAGGGTGGGGAGAGCCTGGCCCAGGTTGCCCAGGGAAGATGTGGCTGCCCCATCCCTGGCAGTGTTGAAGGGCAGGTTGGATGGGGCTTGGAGCAACCTGGGCTGGTGGGAGGTGTCCCTGACCATGCAGGGGTGGCACTGGATGGTCTCTGAGGTCCCTTCCAACCCAAACCAGTCTGGGATTCTGTGCATGATTCTATGATTCAGTGAAGAAAAAATGTCTTAAAATGGAGGCTCTGGGCTCCACTCCTGCAATTATTGGAGCTACTTTAGCAATACTATCAGAGCAATAAAAATACAAGATGCTGCATGAACAGCTGAGCCCCCCTTTATTTTTTAATATCCAAGGTCACTAGAAAAGACTTCTCTGCTTGTTTACAGGCTCAAGTTGATACAAAAGAAGACATAAATTGATTTTTCATTTCCTTGAAGTTTCAAAATGAAATTTACCACAGCTCATTTAAAGCCCTTTGTTTGTTTGCCAACAATGTCCATTTGGTTAAACATCTCTTGCTCCTCCTGGACATCAACAGTGAGAATTTATAGGGCACAATCCCCTCACACTGTGCCCAGCCAAGCCAGGGGATTCAGGGACAAGGCTCCCACTCTGTTTCACAGAGGTAATTATCATTCCACATTGAGCCTCTCTGTGCATGACATGACATTCTTACCCTTTTATTGTGAGCAACCAGGTTTGTTCAGGGCACTTTCCCATTTCTCTTCCTTCAGGCTTCAAACCCATTCACTTCTCCTTTCCTGGTATTCGTAGTTGTGCTCTCCAAAATGACAACAGCTTCCAATTTTGCAATATCCACTACCAAATTTCATTATTTCACTATTTCATGAAGTATTAAATCACATTGTTTCCAGGAAATCATTATCTGTGCAGCTTTGCCAGTGGCAAAACTCAACAGTTCCTTCAGCACAAAATGTTGCCATCTCTTCTTTATCCTATTCCTTTCTCATTTTACAACTTTTTTTAGTAATCCTGATATTGAACAGTTTGTGGTGTATTTATTATGTCTGATTTTCGGTGTATTATGATAGCCAGTATTTAAGCCAGAATAGACTGACTGCACATTTTCTAGTTTAACTCCCACTTTCAACACACATGTATTTCTGGGGATGCACAAGCTCACCACCCTTACCATTTCCCACTTATTTTTATATATTTCTGCAAAAGAATTCAAGACAAGTGTCTAGCCTGGGAACTCAAACAAAGGAGTTAAATTGGCTAATATTTTCACATCTTCGTGGCAAAAGAGAAAGGTATGTTTTTTAAGCTGTTCCTTTTCTTATCCCTCAGAGTCTGTGGGAGCAGCACAGACTGGGCAGTGTCTCACCCTGCTGAAATCAACCTGGTTGCTGGTCCCAGCAAACAGACCCCACCAGAGACATCCCAGCCACACCACCGTGTCACTGGGGTTTTCCTGCAGCCCTACAAGGCTCCTCCATCCCTTATTTTTTTTCTAAATTCCACTTTTTTGGGTTTTTTTTTTTTTGGTACCACAAATAAGGTTTTGCATACAGTTTGCTTAGGTCTTTCCAGGGTTAAAAGCCGAGCTGGCTACTGTATGTCTAGGAGTGGGTCCAGGCAGAAATTTTGGATCTGACCATTCCCAGACTTAGAATCATCTCACGTTCAAAAAACATTTTTTAAGGCTTTCTAAGTTACCACAGAAAGCTGGGCAGTATTCCTAGAAATAGTTTTGTGTTGTGGTTTTTTTTTTTCCTGTGTAGGGTATGATGATGATTATAGGCACAATAACAACTACACCATGAAAGAACACTGACCCTTGATGCTGAGGCCAGCCTTCCTCAGGCTGACCAACATTCAGAAAAACTACCCAATTTGGTTAAGGAAGCAAGCATTGCTGTGGATCAAATCCCAACATCAAATCCTTGGGACATGCCCATGGAAGTCTGATTTCCTCAGCAGTATTTGTACCCGTGGACCCGAGGAATCCCTTGGAAAGGAGGATGCTTTCCAGTGAAGAGCTTTTCTCTGTGGCAAAGCAGAGCATTTTGACTCAAAACCAAAGAGGTTGGTTTTGAAACAGTGCCATCATGAGTCACTAGAAGCACGGTCTCTTGGTCCTGCTCCCTCCAGGCCAGACTCCTTAAATGCCTCCAGCTCAGCTGGAACAGGCTGCAACCTCACTGCAAGAACTTTGGGACACTTGGTCTGGTGCATTAGAGCAGCTGCCTCCACTAAAACATGGAGACATGAGGTACCTCATCACATTTGCCAAAACCAAAGAATTCTGAGTGCTGTGTAGTCAGTGCTTTTCTCTTTTCCTTTTTTTTTTTTTTTTTTTTTCATAAACTTTGATGAAAAATCAGTATTTCCCCTGGAGAAAACTGTTTTGATATAAAACTTTGAATCAGACCTCCTCTGAGGATATAACATTTCTCTTCAGACATCTAATTCTACACTACAGCTAAAAACACCCCAAAACTAATGCCCCAGGTGAAAAAAAAATAATAGTTTTTACCACTGAAAATCCCCGTGGACTAGTATTATCTCAGTTTCAGAGAAACTTTCCTGCCTCCTTCCCACCAAGGAAATGCAAAACTACTGAGGATGGTAATCCACAGGCACAGGGAGTGATCCTGACCCTATCTTAGTGGATACTGTGCAAACAAATGTCAAGGAAAAACACAGGTTTCCAAGAATTTTGGCTTTTGTGGTTATGATTTTTCTCCCCTTGTAATATGCTCGAGCTGCTTGAGGGTCCTTCCCCTTCCTCATGATTAGAAACATTATTTGAAAATCTCTTTTTAATTATTTGCAGCTTACCTTCCTTCTTCTTCAGGATTTTCTAGTAGGGCACTTGCAGGAGACCAAGCTCAGTTTGGCCCACAGAAGGTCCCTGGGGAACCACGTTCTCATCCATCCATCCCCTTCAGTCCTAGACAAAGATGGACAGGTCAAGGCAGCAGCTCCAAAGCTCTCACCAGGGTTGCTCCCTAAGAAGACAATCTTCAGGCTCTAAAATCACACAGGGGTGCAAACCAATTTCCCAATTCCCTGTTAGGTCAGCCTGGCTGGGCAGTAAAACACCAAGGAATAAAACAGATGGGTATGGGAGGGCAGGAAGTTTTTAAGGAAGCTGGAAAACACGTCAGAGCAGCCTGGCTGGTGGGTCTTTGGGTTTGTTAGATGATAAAAACATGAAACATTCTGACAGCACAATTAATTAAATAGTCTGCTCAAGCTTGAATTTACTCTCCATGCCTGTATTCAGTGCCTTTCTTCCAGGAAACTGGACTCAGGTGTGCGCTTGATTAAATATGGTATGGAAAATAATCCAGCTGTGCCATACTAAGAACCAACCAATATTGTAATAGAACAGTCAAATACCTAACAATCCAACTTTCTGTACAATATATATATGATTTATCTGTAACAGAAGTACAACACAGCTAGGAGTATAGCTGGGCTGGACAACTCATCTTGTCCAGACCATTTTCCCCCCTGCAGACTGTGTAACCAAGGTGCATGGAGGTGCACAAATGGGCCAAAACGAGTCTCTGTTACTAAAAAAAACACTCACTAATTTTGCTGGAAGTGTTGCCAACTGATGCATAAACCTGTCCTCACACTGAGCGGCCTGCAAGGCTCAGCACAACCAGAGTGCATGGGAAGGACTCTCAGCTCCTGGGAACCCCTGCCAGGGGGTGCCAAGTTTTGCCATCAACAAGGACACTTATTTATGGATTTGCCATAAACAAGGACACAAGTCAGAAATGTCTGGGTTTGTGACGCAGTGAAGACAGATGAGCATCTGCCTCGTTTTTGAGTCAGAAATTTGAGCAAGGCAGCAGCAGCATTAGAGAAATTATGTATTTTGGCCTCCACTTTGCCTGTTAAACCTTGGAAATGAAACTCTGTGTGGCCAGGCTGAGTGTGTGAGCACACACTGCTTCCCAGTCTGTGGCTGGCACTTGTTTTTTCAGGTGTATAAGCTGAGACCAAAAGGTGTGCTTACCACAGCCAGGGCACTAGACATGCTTGATAACCAGTAAAAAAACCAACAACACAACCACATAAAGGAACATTTCAGTTTTACATGGTGAAAGGGCCAGTTGGGAAGAAAAAAAAAGGTTTAAATCTTTCAAATATTATCAGCTTTTTCATCAAATGTATAAACTCTCCTCACCAGCTGTGTGCCTGCCAGTCACCTTAGAAACAACAGCCCAGCAAGAAGCAGAGCCAGCAGATGTTATGGGAAAGCCTCATCTCCCCTACAATGGGGTAACTTCTCCATCCATCCCCACATCAGGGGCAGGGTTGTGGGTTTTTGGTGTAACCTCAGCCCCTCTTGAGCTGGTGCAGGCAGTTGTACTTCCACAGAAGACACCAGGATAAGCAGGCAGGTTCAAGTGTGTAATACAGGATATTCCTTTGTGTGCAGCTGGCAATTTATTCTCCGATGCCATTTCCAAGCTTTTCTTCACAATGGCTGACAAAGCCTACTTTATTATAAAAAATGCTTTGATAACACTTTTAATGTTGTTTGTCACGTTCTTGTGAGGCTGCAATCTCAGGCTCTGGATGTGCAGGCACTTCTCCCAGTGGCTGTCCTTCTTTTTCCTGGTGGCTGTTCTCCCACCGTGGTCACACATAAAATAAATAAGATTTAAAAAACAACTCAGCGTGAGTGTTTACATCTGTGTTCTGCTAACAAGCAAAAAGAACTGGATACACTAACAAACTTTTAAAGTTAAAGCCTTCTGGATGAAGCCACAGAGCCATCTCACTTTGTCCAGATCTCCTCTCCTGCTCTGGATGGATGGGGACAGAGGACAGACGCCCCAGCTTTGCTCTCACTGTCCACATTTCTTTGCTGTCACTCCTGTTTCCAACACCTCCATGTCCCTGCTCCTGCTGTGGGGGTGAGCCACCTGCAGCTACCGAAGCCGTGTGAATTACAGCCTGTCCTAAAATCAATTAACACATTAGTCTGAAAACTACAGCAGCTCAGCTGCTGCTGCTGCTAAATCAACCCTCCAGCATCTCAGTGGGAGATACTTCAGTTATCTGAAAGGAACGTGTGTGTGTGTGTGCGTGTCCCGTAAATCCGAGTCCTAAAAGTGTCAGAGGATTAAAAAAAAAGTAGACTGAAAACAGTATTTGTATTTTTCAGTATAAAGTAAAAAGAAAAATAGCATGCCTTTATCTGGTTTATTGTCTGAACACAGAGATTTAGGAAGGCAGGAAGGCACAGTGATCCATGTAAGCTGCCACAAAAGGAATGTCCACATGACAGTGAAGCAACAACTGGATGAATTAAATATGAACTGAAAGAGTGAACTTTCAATTAGCCAAATGAGAATATGCTAAATCAAGCACTGAAATGCTTCTGCATCCACTCTTAGTTCTCAAACTGCCCCAAAATCCTGCATTTAAAATGTCCTGTCAGGTGTTCCATCTGCTGTCTTTTCCAGGGGATTCCACCTCCATCCCACAGTGGGGCTGTAGGGCTGAGCACCGCAGGGAACCCGTTAATCCTTCATCCTGGCTGCTGTAAATCCTCAGGCTGGCATCTAACAGGGATCAAATAGCATCTCTCCAGCGTATTTTTTCAGCTGGCACAGCCAGCTGACATCAGCTGAAGGCAAGTCCCACGTTCCACTTGGCACCATCAGCAGAGCCTGGCTTTGGTCTTCACGGGATGTTGCTCTGCTGGACGATGGGAAACAGCCTAGCAGCACAATTGGTCTGAAAAAACACATTAAGAAAATAATCCAAATTCGCTTGGAATAGCTCGTGTTGTATTTGGAGAGCAAACAAATTCTTCTAGGAACTTGAGCCAGTTTCAGCACTACTTCGAAAAAACAATATGGGGTGTAAATGAATATAAACAGAAGGTTAGTTTGTTTGCACAGAGTGTGAATCATAGCATTTCCTTTTTCCTTTCTTTTTATTTTTGATTGTTGGTTTCTTTCTCTTCTTAGATACACATGAATATTGCCAATTACAGCTCCCATTCCATCATCTTCTCCCAGAGCTGCTCCTCCATCCTCACAAACAAGACCATGGGAGGATGCAGTGGGACACATCCTGCCAAAAAGCCCAAAATATCTTGCAGTTCTTGAAAGCTTTCAAAGGAGACATGAAGCCTGGCAGCAGCAGGCAGAGCTCTCTGAGACCCTTTCCTCTGCCCCATCCCACTTGCAGTTCTGAGCTTGGGGGAACCAGGACCACCACAGCCATACCTAGACTCTGCTGCCACCAGGAAGGAGTGTTTTCAGAGCAGTCACAGACTCACAAAACCCCAGACTGGTTGGGTTGGAAGGGACCTTAAAGCCCATCCAGTGCCACCCCTGCATGGGCAGGGACACCTCCCACCAGCCCAGGCTGCTCCAAGTTTGCTAGTCAAAACCTTCACGTAGCAAGGAGGCTGTCCAAATTAATAATTTATACTTCTTCCAAATGAACCATAAATCACACGTATCGTGAGGGATCAGACTGGCACAATGGAAGTACTTGCAAAAGCCAAAGTAAACCATTAAAAGCTTAGCCAAGAAGTCAGGTTTTTCTTCCTTATTTTTTTTTCTTTTTCTTTTTTTCAATAAGAAGCTGAAATTCCATCCTTAACTCCTCTAATTACTGCAGCACAAATATGTGTATGTGACAAGGCTGATGTCTGGAGACTATTGAAATCTCCAGCCAACACAAAACAAGTTAATCATAACTCTCAGTTTCCTGGCTCTTGTTGCTCGAGATTAACCCAATGAAGTTGTTTTAGCAAGGATTTTGTGTACGTTTCTTTCCCTGTGATCCCTCTACCTTCAGAGGTGTCTCATTTGCCAACTCCTTGCGCTGTTCTATTCCACCTCTGTTGCTTGATGCATTGTTTGATTTGTTTAAAAGATCAAGAAATTAATGCCTCAGCTTTCGACCTACTAACAGGAATATCATTAACTGGCCTCTAATTCACCGTCAAAGTAACCTATAATTTAGAAGCCAAAAATAGAAGAAAGATTTTGTCTAACACTCAGATGTTTTCACACTCAAACAAAGGCTCAGCCTACAAATATTCATGCAGGAATTCAATTGTAATTTAGCTACTCTAAGCTCTGCTGACTAACATCCACAAAGGAGTGTGGAAGCTATTGCAGATTTCCAAGGAACAACTATTTTGACTTCACTCAGCTATGGTTTCACATCAGATCCCAAAATGTCATATATTATTTCCTGTGTTTGCAAATGATGGCCATTTTTAAAAATTAAACCTATATTTAATGTTATCATGAGGACTCAATGTGCTGAGCGCTCTCTACTGCTAATGGAAGAAAAATTTCATTACTCAAAAAATTATTCAGTTTTTGAAAACACGAATAAGTAGCTGGCAATGTTGAGAGTTTGAGTATGATTGCATTTTCTAAGGGAAGAACACCGTCCCTATTAAAAATATTGCCAAGCTTTTCTGAACCTCTCTCACAGTCCACCTGGGTCCTCTCCTGAAAGAATTCCACCATGATTAATCTTTCAAAGCCTCAGCCAAGGGAGCAACATTTCCTACAAGCTGAAAACCCAGCACCATGTAATTGGAAACCATCTGAAACTATTGCAAGCAATCAAACTGTGGTGGGCTAGCAAGAACCTAACTTTAGTGTCACTGCATTTGCCTCTAGGTTGGTGCTCCCTGGAAGAGGCACAGAGGTGTTTTCAGATGTCTGGCTAGAAATGTAGATCTCAACTCAGGGGCTGGTAAGAGTTGGTTGCACTGGGAGGCTCTTGAGCTCTGTGGAGCCCTCCAGAGTGGCTCATGCCATGAGACCAGGGGCACTTGAGTAGAGCCCACCCCTGTGTGGGTGTGGGAAGAAGCTCCTTCAACATCAACAGCTCATCCAGGAGACCCAGGCACAGGCAGCACTGTCCCACACACCACATCTCTTTCTTCTGAGCTGCTCCCTGAGTGCCCAGAGTGTCTCCTATGTGCTTTGGGGTCTCAACCTCATGCAAATACCCTATGAAGTCCTTAAAGATGGCATTCCAAAGCACTGGTCACTCTTGGCTACATCAAGCCATCTGCCAGAATACCTCAAACGACCTCCAAAACTGGCTGCTCGAGGTTGTTCTACAGGGGATCTTTGCACAAGGGATCAGCTGAAAAGACAAGAAGTGTCAATCAGCTCTGTGCCAAGTGCCTACTTCTGGCTGGAAATGCTAAGGCTTGGGAGGGTTTCCTCTGCTAACCTAGGCCCTGCTGATGCAGTTGTCAATGCTTAGCTGAATGTCAGCTTTCCAGAGCATCAGGGAAGGCTTTAGCTCTGCACTCCCTACAAGCAATGCAGGACCTGCACAATGCTGCCTCTGCCGCATCTCTTGCCATTACTCCCTCAAGCAAGTGCAGCTCCCCGAAGCAAGTGTGCCTGCCCAAAGTTTGTGTGTTTGCTCTCACCAACCTGTATTTTTTAGCTTGTTATGCTCCCACAGACACCTAGCTTTGCTCTTTCGTATACAAAGACTCCAAGGGCTCTGCAAAAGCTCTTATGTTGGATGGCAAAGGCATTAATCCTGGAAGCTCATGTGTGTGACATGGAGATACAACACAAGAGAAAGTGAAGTGACACCAAGGTATGAAGTACAAACACTCAGTCTCATTTATTTGATCCTGCTTTCATGTCAAGTGTTGTAGCTGTGGTTCTTACCTGCTTCTTTCTCTGAAACTTGTCCATTACCTCAAGCCAAACAATTGCTTTTAGTAAAAGGGCTGGGTGCAATTTTGTGTCTGTAAATTCCAACCTTTCTGCTTGTGATTGTTTTCGCAATCATTTACGGCCACCCAGCTCAGCTCCCTGCCCTAAGTGAAAACCAGCACTTCTGGAAAGGCAAGTTGTGAGCAGAGCTGTAGAGCTGCTGTGGATGACCAGGCATTCACACCATCACTGAGGAACAGTGCTGTTCTGGGCGGGGGAGGATCAGTGCTTCTGTGCTAAACCAGACACAAGAACATGGACCTGAGTTTCCCTTGGAGAAACCAGATGTGTGTGCCTAAAGGACAGCTGGTGACTGATAATTCATGTTTCCACCATGTTTATGGAGTAAAGCTAACTTAGGTGTCTGAGTACATCTGCTCTCATCATACACAGAGGTGGTACTTCGCAGCTTTATTGTTCTGTCCAGGCAGCGGACAGAGCCCGTGCTCCCACCTGTCAGAGCCAGAAGGGAAAACTCATCTCTCCTAACACACTACATGAATATTGGTTCATGCTCCAGTGCGCCATGATCTCAGAGTCACAGAATCACAGATTGGTTTGGGTTGGAAAGGACCTTAAAGCCCAGCTTTCCTGGAGCTCCTTCAGGCACTGCAAGCTGCTCTCAGGTCTCCCTGGAGCCTTCTCTTCTCCAGGCTCAACACCCCAACTCTCCCAGCCTGGCTCCAGAGCAGAGCTGCTCCAGCCCTCCCAGCACCTCCAGGGCCTCCTCTGGCCTCTCTCCAACAGCTCGATGTCCTTCCTGTGCTGGGGACCCCAGCCTGGCCCCAGCCCTGCAGGGGGTCTCAGCAGAGCAGAGCAGAGGGGACAATCCCCTCCCTGGCCCTGCTGGTCACGCTGCTGGGGATGCAGCCCAGGACACGGGTGGGCTCTGGGCTCTGAGCACATGGGGCCATGGGGAGCTGCTCATCACCAACACCCCAGCTCCTTCTCCTCAGGGCTGCTCTCCAGCCATTCTCCTCTGAGCCTGGATTTGTGCTGGGATTGCCCTGATCCAGGTGCAGGACCTTGCACTTGTTGAACTTCATGAAGTTGACATGAGATCTCTCCTCCAGCCTTTCCAGGTCTCTCTGAATGGCCTCCCTGCCTTCCAGCATCTCAACTGCACCACACACGTGGTGTCATCTGCAGCCTTGCAGATCCTTCCCACTGCCTATGTCACTGATAGAGATATTAAGCAGCACTGTTCCCATTATGGACCCCTGAAGTACACCATTTGTCACTGATGTCTATCTGGACAATGAGCTGTTGACCACTACCCTCTGGATACCCTCTGTGATACCCAGATCCAGGTGGGAAGTCACAAAGGTTTTTGCACATCGGCTGTGCACTTCGCAGAAATGCACAGAGAGGCCGGGCTTGCTGACAGCACCCTCAGGGTGGCTGTCCCTACATCCTGCCATCATGGAAAAATCTCATCCCAGGTGCTGGCCAGAAGTCATTGCATGTAGTCAGCATTGGGGGACTTTTCTCCAGCCATGTGGACATCACCAAGCAGATTCAGGGCATTCCAGGTCAGGACAAAGCCTGGTAGTTCTACATCCTGGCAGGCCTGGACCCGTGGCAGCTTTTCTAGGAGCAGCTGAAGGGTACCCAGAAAGGAAACTTCATTATAGGGAGAATATCCAGTGTTAGGAGCAATACAGTGATACTCAGAGAGAAAAGGAATTGCACCTAAATAAGCTCCCAATGTTTAAAAAACAAGCAGTGAACCCTGAAGGGGAGTTGGAAGATGTCCCCTTCAGAGGGGCACCCCTCCTCCTCTGACCTAGAAGATTCGTTGCACTTCTGCTCGCATGGACAGGATGGTTGAGGAACCCAATAAAGGGATGGGAGAGTCTGTCTGTCCCACACAGAAAAGGTTCAAATTGGGAATCCAGACTGTGGGTGCCTGGAGGAGGCACAGGGAGCAGGAGGAGAATCCCCCAAGATCCCTGAAAGGATTTCTGCAGGACCACACCTGGCAGCCTCCATGTCCTCTGCATGCCAGGTGTCCTTGAAAGGTGAGGTCATCAATTTTATCTTGTCAGTGAAGTCTTTGGTCCAGAGAAAGAGCTATGGGGCCTTCCTGCTTAACAGCAAGAAGCTAATTAGATTTGCTCCTAACTTAATGAAATTCCGAGCAAAGTCATTAAGAGTTCTGATGACAATAAGTGACTTACAAAGTTGCTAATGAGATGCTACAGGGAACTACCACACAGCCAAAGCTGGAAGATTTATTCCACAGTTGCCCTAGAAATAGAAGGCATATACATATAAATATATGTATATATATGCTCTTAAATGGGAGCCTGCAAGCATGGCATTTCTCTTCAAGGTCCTTCCAAGGAAATGGTCCAACATATTTCTGGGGACTGTGTCAAGTCAGTTTAATGGTCTGGAGGAGAGTGCCCCTCCTGCCAGGGCACTGAAGAAGGGCCAGCAGATAGGATGACTCAGTAGCAGTCACTAGCTTTCCTACATTGCTCTTTTGGCAGTTCCCCAAGGAACTGCATTCCAGTTCCTACAGAGCTGAAGCAATGACACCCAGCAATGTAAGCTGCAGAGTGGCCTTAAAAGGGATGGATGTCTTACACCTTACAAAGAAAGGGCTGGTGTGTTTTCCTTTCTTAGAAGTATCTGCAAAATAAACCTTCTTGTGAGGCTATGGGTCCTTCCCCCTGCCCCAGCACACACCCCAGCTGGGCAGTACACAGCCCTCAGTAATTCATCTGATTGCCAGAAAGTCTCCTTCTGAAGGCTGGCTACTCCTTCATCATCAACTCACATTATCTGGATCACTAATTACTAATTAATCCCAGTGTGGACTTCATAGTCAGAGGTTTTCCAGCAACAAAACTAGTTCCAGAAAAGATAAATTGTATGTTAAAAGTTCTCCAGGATAAAGGATAAATGAATTGCTACAAGAGACAAGCCCTAACCTCTTGTTCTCCCATTTAACATTCCATAGTAATTGTATTTCTGCACTTCCATCTGAGTAATTCAAGACACTGCAAAGGTGGGTAGACCAGCATTACATGCCAAGAGAATTATCTTCCTTACAAGTCACTGCCAGGAGCAGGAACAAAGCCCCACTCTCTTTGATATTACATCCTTGTATAATTGTAGCATCATAAGCCACATTTTCTTCTCATGAGGCATCACTGAAACCTTAGTCTCAAACTGGGTATTTTCATTTTGTTTGCTTTTGTCATAAAACTAAACTGCCTTTGCCCCTGCATCGCTCTGAGCCAGAAGGCATTTCTTTTCAGTGGGTCAGGGGTGGGAGGAGAAAGGATTAGAGTGAAGAGACTTGGCTTTATTTTCTTTTGCTGTGTCCTCGTGGTCCCCAGGATGAAACTGTGCTCCCCTCCAGTCAGCAGCAACTTGTCCAACAGTTCAGTGAAATCAGAATTTCACCTCAACAGCAAATGACAGCAGCATTAGTATATGGAACATTTTCCTTCCCTTTATATTTTTGGGTGTGCACTTTTTAATTATTCATGCACAGGATTGCGTAGAATGCCTGCTTTTTCCACCAAAAGTCATGTCTACATTTCAAATGCATGACAGAGATTTAAATACTGGAAACTAACGTGGAAAGCAAACATTGCAAGTCGTACTTAACTGCTCTGGATGAATGAATAAGCTTTACAGAGCAAATGTAAACCAAAACCATCTGAACATAAATAAGCTGGTTTCAGCAGTTCCAGCCTACATCTAAATTTAAACTTCACTTCAGTAAAGCATGAAAAACTCTAAGCTTACACTTAAAAGAAGGCAAAAAAAAATAATAAATGGAGGGGTGGGAAATAAGTTAATTTAAAATTCAAAACAGAAAACAAAGAAACATTTTAAACAGTGCAATGTAAAATAGTAAGAAGTGACTAGCTAACAATTACCTGATGGTATAAACAACAGCAAAGTGGGATGCAAAATTCTAATTGTCAAAATGACAGTAACTGTGGTATTTTGACAGAGGTGAAGGCGTCTGAATGGTGGCTGTGACTATTTCTAGCTAACAGGGTAAGTTCATCTTTTTACTACAGCAGTTAACAGTACCATTTCATAAGGAAACCCAGTGCTGCTTGTCCCTCTTTCAAGAGCTGTATCTAAACATCTGGGACAATTTTATTTTTAAGCATGGTGCAGGGAAGGAGGAGAAAAACCCCAAATGTCTTGATGTGTGCTAAGTTACATATAAATTACAGGTTGCACGTCTCCAAGAAACTATAGTCAGGAAAAACATGTCTCTAATTGGTTTAATCATTCTCAAGCAGAGAATATAAAACTTGTACTACATTGCAAAGAGGCTGTATTTCTATTTATAGGATAAAATTACAATAAGGACTAAAACTACAATAAAGACTCAACCATGTATTTTCACAGGAAGCAGGTCTGGCAGCTTAGCTCTTCCATAAGAAAGCACATCAAGGCTGGTGTGTTTCAAACGAAGCAGAAGTTGCAGAGAATAAAACATCCTTCATAATTGTCTCTATTTTATTCAAGCGTTGAAACAGAAGATACTTGATATGAAATATGACAAAAAATGAAAGAAAAAGAAATGTCAAGAAATCTGGAAGCTTTTACTGATTTCATAAGCTTAAAGAAAAATCTGGAAATCGGCTGTCATTCTCATCAGGAAATAAGTTTTACTTCTTATAGGTCACTATCATAGTCCTATTTTCCCCATTTTGGGAGAATTATACAATTATTGTCTCTGTTCATCCACAAAGCCAAAAGCAAGGCAAGAACCCAGAAGTCATGTTTGTTTTCTGCTTATAACATTTGCTCTCCTGGCTGTTTACAGGAAGTATAACCACAGAGAGTTTATTCATGAGAGAAATTAAGAATATTACTGATTATTACCCATATTTTTGAAGTGAATGGAAACCAAAGTTTAAGTCTGTCCTCTCCAATGAGTTTCATGAAATACCAAGAGCGCTTCTGATTTAATTTTATGCATATTTTTAAGTCTGGAAATACTAAACAGGACCCAGAGGCACACTGGAAATATGACCAGAGGAAGGGAAGAAGCTGTGAGGCAAGGTCTTCTCCACTTGGTGGGAATCATAGAATTATTAAAATTGGAAGGCACTTTAAAGATCATCATGGTCCAACCCCACTGCATGGGCAGGGACACCTACCACCAGCCCAGGCTGCTCCAAGCCCCATCCAACCTGCCCTTCAACACCCCCAGGGATGGGGCAGCCACAGCTTCCCTGGGCAACCTGGGCCAGGCTCTCACCACACTCACAGCACAGAATTTCTCCCTCCCATCTCAGCTCCAGCTCCCTCTGCCAGCTGGAAACCCTTCCTCCTGCTCCCATCCCTCCCTGCCCTTGTCCCAAGCCCCTCCCCAGCTTTCCTGGAGCCCCTTCAGGCACTGGAAGCTGCTCTAAGGTCTCCCTGGAGCCTTCTCCTCTCCAGGCTCAACACCTCAACTCTCCCAGCCTGCCTCCAGAGCTGCTCCAGCCCTCCCAGCATCTCTGGGGCCTCCTCTGGCCTCTCTCCAACAGCTCCGTCTCCTTCCTGTGCTGGACACAGCACTGCCATAGCAGCTAGAGTGGCCCAGGCCTCTGCACCTGCTCACAGCAGTGCTGGTGCCTTCTGGACAAGCTGACTCTGTAAACTTGGTCCGGGCTAAGTAAAAGTATAGCCAAAACCCCACATAAAACAGCATTTGCAGCATTTCTTGCTGCTTAGCCTGGAGCAGTGCTATCCCACTGCTATTCCTTCAATTTACTATTAAGCAATAATTTAGTTAACAATCTCTGGATAATTTCAGATCATGGACTAGTCTGTACTCAGCAGTGTGTACTGTCATTTTCCTCCCCATGCCAGTGCTGGTGCCACAGAAGGGCCACAGGTCCAGAAGACCCCACAGCAGCCTGGCTCCGGCTCTGCCCTGGCTGCTGAGCAACACAGCTGGCCGTCCTGCAGAAAGGAAACATCATGTTCCTACATTGTTTCCAGATTTTATTTCCTTCAAATCATCATGGCCACTTTATGTTTAGTGTTCGTGTGCTTCACCAGGGAGGCAAAGTGGGTTTTGGTCCAGGGTTGGACACTGTAACACAGAGAACAACTAGCCGTGGGTGAACTGGTGCAAATTTCTAGACCCGGCACACAGCAGTTCAAAGTATATTGATCTCCACAGCAATTAACGTACTAAATGAGCTGGACTTTTACTACAAATGCACAAGTTTTCTAAACCACAGGGTATGGTATACAAGCTCTTATTCCTGTTGCAGGGCACAGGCAGAGGCAGCTCCTGCTCTGAAGTGATGTTCCCAGCCTCCTTGGGCAGCACCGTGCCCAGAAGACAGGGCAGGACACAGAGGACTGACCTCCTTCTCTTTGAGAAACAGGGAAAAGGACCCCATCCCAGACAGGGATGAATTTTGCACAACACTTGTGCTTTCCAGGGAGGAGCAGAGGGACAAAATACAGGGCTTTGCAACTTGTGGTTAATGAGACAGGCAGGAAGGTGACCAACGCATCCACCGTGGCTTTGGACTGTTTCTTTGACCATGAAGAAAAAAACATGGCTATTTTACCCAGGAAAAACACCTTAACCCTCTGTACTCCAGCCAGGGGAACAAATTTCATGCCCGCATGACTGACCTAGAAAATGAGTGAGACTTGGGAAGAAACACTATGTTAACATTAAGAATGCCACATTAATTATAACTGAACTCTGACAGTGGAGAGCAACTATTGATGACAATTCTGCTTCAGACAGACATGATTTGAGTTCACCCTTCATCCTGCAAATACTTAACGTACATACTGAACTATCAGCAGAAACAGTCCTTTTGGATTGTGGTCTAAACCACACAAACTTCTCTGAAATACAGGAGAAATAACAAAAAAGATCTTACAGATCTCCTCTGTTCACCTCTTTCAAACAGTATTAACCTAAAGTCAAACCGTCATTTCTCCCGGTCTCAGCTTTACACCGAAACAATTATTCCAGTGTTATCCCTTCTACCTAATGATGAGCAATAATTTAGTCAAAAGAACACTAGATAATGCCAGAGAAGCATGCACCTTCATCCTTCAGCCACAAAAGCACAACATTAGCTGCAGAAATGTCAGATTGCCATGACAGGATGACGACTGCATATAATTGATGGCAGAAGTGGATAATGTCTTTCAGCCAAATGAGTTACTGGCTGGTTCTCCTAATTCTTCGTCCAAATCATGGTTACCTTAGCAACGTCACATTACCCAGAGGAACTTAAAACACATTCTTCTGCTGAAACACAGGCAGGGTGCCACGCTGTCTGGTGGGTGCTTCCACACCTCCATAGCATGTTACCTATACACAGACAGTGTATATCCAACTGATTATTTGCCTGAAGTATTTTTTATTATTATTATTAAAGTAGGATATAGTATTTCATGGCAGAAAAGACTGCAGGAGTCAGGAATAACTGCAGCACACATTGTGCAGGTATGTTTCTGTCTCACAATTCTGCTGAATTTCAGAGGGAAAAGGAACAGTAAAGATTTAAGTTCTCACAAAACACTTCTCTGTTCTTCTCCATTTTCAACAGCCTTTTGAAATCAGAAATCTTGCCTGTGTTTTGATATATACACCACAGAAACAAATACCATATATTTATATCCAAACACACGTATGCACCAGCACAGCTTTAGAACTGATGGAAAACAGAGGTTAGTTTAAAACTGCATAGGGGTTACGCAAAATAATTCCACTTCCTAAATGTTTCTTCATCTTTCCTCACAAGGACTGATAAATAAATAATCCGTTGGGGCAATCTGAAAAAGATACACCTCTCAGTCTCACACAGCCAGTGAACAGCAGTAAAAATAACCTGCAGCCAGAAATGACTCAGGCTCAGCCTTGTCTCTAGGCAGATGGACAGGCAGGTATTTGGGAACTGTGGATCTGGACCCTGTGTGACACCTGTTGTGGGGCCTGTAAGGGACCCGAGGGCTTCACTTTGTGCTGCAGTGATGGACAATTCCATGCAGAACAGGGATTAGGGATCACAGGGATTTCTATAAAACCAGAGACTGCATAAAATGTAATTTGGCATGGCTTGTATGATAGACAGCACTTCACTAACTTACCCTAACGTTTTATGAACGCTGGGCAAAAACCACGCACGTGGTTAAGTGGATTAAAAAGCCAATACTGCACTGAATTTTAAAGCAACATTTTGACATTCTTGTAATTGATTTACTATTGAAGGCTACCAAAGCCAAAGCACAATCATTTCTTAGGTACACTCAAACATTTTGTTTCCACTATCTGCGGAAGTGCATTTTTAACCTGCATAAATGAGGAAATGGAGATTTTTCTTGGCAGACCAGAAAATACACCCACATTGTTCACCCCTCCTCCAGCAGCATGAGATATCACTACAGCCTCAATTGCCCCATAAACTACAAAGAGCTCACAGTGCATTAAAGAAGGAACAAATCATGCACTTGGCTGCTTTGCAGCAGTAATTGCCTGTTGGTCCTCCAGCACTGGCTGCTTTATTGTTTTTAACTATGTTTGTTAAGATTAAGTGCCAGCTCTAGGAACCTGAGGGGTCGGGTTTGTCCAAACTGGCCACATGTTTCAGGGGGTTCAATCCTGCACCACAATGACTGTGCCAGGCTGAACCCATCAGAACTCTGGCTACAGAGCCATCCATTACAAAGCATAAAGAAATTAAACCCCCAAACCCAACAAGCTGGGTCATGGCAACCACCTGCAAGATCTGATCCTACTGGATAGGAGTGGGTGGATGTCCTGCATGAGTGGGGGGAAGATCATGTGAAAAACTTGTAGCTGTGGGAGTCCTTTGCAATTAGTTACCTTCATCAGGCCCTTGCCAGCCCACCCTGTGTCCCCTGTGCTCTGCTGTCCTGCAGCAGTGGTACTTTAGGGGTGTTGAGCCAGTCTGCTCACCAGTGCATGGCTCTGGGGGAGCCAGAAACAAAGGGATTTCTTCCAGCTGGAAACCCTTCCCCCTGCTCCCATCCCTCCCTGCCCTTGTCCCAAGCCCCTCCCCAGCTTTCCTGGAGCCCCTTCAGGCACTGGAAGCTGCTCTCAGGTCTCCCTGGAGCCTTCTCTTCTCCAGGCTCAACACCCCAACTCTCCCAGCCTGGCTCCAGAGCTGCTCCAGCCATCCCAGCATCTCCGAGGCCT
>NW_009952053.1:472281-474398 GCF_000747805.2 Chaetura pelagica
CCCCTGCTCCCATCCCTCCCTGCCCTTGTCCCAAGCCCCTCCCCAGCTTTCCTGGAGCCCCTTCAGGCACTGGAAGCTGCTCTCAGGTCTCCCTGGAGCCTTCTCTTCTCCAGGCTCAACACCCCAACTCTCCCAGCCTGGCTCCAGAGCTGCTCCAGCCCTCCCAGCATCTCCAGGGCCTCCTCTGGCCTCTCTCCAACAGCTCCACGTCTTTCCTGGGCTGGGCACCCCAGAGCTGGACACAGTGCTCCACATGACAGATGTCACTGAATTTTAACTACTGGTAACAGTATTTCAGGCCATGCTTGTTAACAAGGCTGGACTTGATGATTTCAGATGTGTTTTCCAGCCTTAATAATTCCATGGTTCTGTGATTCTGGAACACAGAGCAATATGCAAGCAGATCACTTCACAGCACATAGCTGCTGGGAGGTCGCTGGGAAGTGGTAGGAGACATCAAGATTTTAGTAACGTTTGGTTATCCCTTGAGCTAGAATCTACCACTACTGTAAAAAGACAAAACTTCTCCTCTGTATTCATTTTAACTGGAAACAATGAGCAAGTAATCCACATTGCACCTATGGCACAGGGAGTCCAGGCAAGCCAACTCTGCCAGTGGGATGTATTACAGCTTTTAATCACTGTGCTGCAAACCAGGGGTGAAAAATCTCACACACATTGTGACACCACTTGGTGAACAGATCTACCCATGTTAGCGTGATGGCAAAGCAGCAGCCATGTTCAGATGTCTATTATGGATTCTAGAGCCTAATTCTTGACCCATTTCTTTCAGTCATCTCTGACCTATGACATAAGCAAGTTCATTATTCAAATGTCACAGCTTTCTGTGAGTAACTGTGATACCTCAACCACGTATCTAGGTTTCTCAGCTTAATACATGGTACTTGACTTTTTCCTTGTTAAAGTCTTCTACTGACTTTAATTGCACTCATGACAATGGAAAAGTGAAAAAAAACAACACTTGTTTTGCTAGGTCTTGGGTGGAAAGAAAAGGTTTTATGACTCAGAGAATCACACTTTGGTGACTTTGAAACTTCTCATACTGAAATCCATTGTTCACATCTTGTAAATGAAGTCACATTCCAAACTACTCAAACTGATTAAATGAAAACCAGGCAGACAACCAGCATACAAATAGTTCACTTCTTGACCTTATATGCTTGGCAGATATGCTTATATTTACAGATTAAGTGGCTTGGGGAGAAAATACGGACCTTGTGCTGCAATACCTACGTGTGTTCACATTTATGTTTTTTAAAATAATGATGTAATACCCCACTCCCCCAGGAACATCATGTTAATTGTTCACCTACCAGGTCTGGCTGCTGTAAATCTCTCCTTGCCAGCCCCAGCTCCCACGCCGTACTGAAACGCTTTGTGACTGTCTGGGTTTGTTCTCTCTGCAGGACCACTCACAGCAGACCCTTCTTCTGGCTCCCAAGCACCTGAACAGAGACCTGGAGCCCAGGGCTGGTGGGTGGGAGGCAGCCCGGGCAGGGCAGGAGCCACAGGGGTGCCCTGAGATGGGGCCACCTCAGGGATAAGGCCCCTGGAAGGAGCACGAGGCGCCGCAGGAACACGAGGCCACAGCAGCACAGAATGTTGGGGGTTGGAAAGCACCTGGAAGGATCCCCCAGCCCAACCCCCCTGCCAGAGCAGGGGCACCCAGAGCACATCACACAGGAACGTGTCCAGGGGGGTTGGAATGTCTCCAGAGAAGGAGACTCCACAGCCTCTCTGGGCAGCCTGGCCCAGGGCTCTGTCACTCTCACAGGAAAGAAGTTCTTCCTGATGTTCACGTGGAACCTCCTGTGCTCCAGTTTGCACCTTGTCCTGTCACTGGACATCCCTGCACAAAGCCTGGCTCTGCCCTCCTGACACTGCCCTGAACAGATCTGTGCCCATGGATGAGGTGGCCCCTCAGTCTCCTGCTCCCCAGGCCCACCAGGCCCAGCTCCTCAGGGAGATGTTCCCCTCCCTCAGCAGCGCCGAGGTCGCCTCGGCGGGGGCTGGTCGGAGGGCACATCCACCCCAGAGGCGCTGGCGGGACCTTTTCCTTCCTTAAGCTCAAGGGAGGAGCAAGAACCGGAGGAGCC
>NW_009952053.1:474428-482609 GCF_000747805.2 Chaetura pelagica
CGGCGGCGGGCGGGAAGGGCCGGGCGGGGAGCGGCCCCGTCCCCTCGGATCCTCCTCCTGCGTGACTGGGGTGAGGCCTCCGCAGCTGCAGCCCCGGCCCCCGGGCGTGCTCGGCTCCCTCGCTGACCTGCGGGTGGGATACCCGTGTGCTGCCTTCCAGCCCTGCCCCCCGGAAGGCCCAGGGAAGGGAAGCAAAAGGAGAGGGCAGGTTGGGAGCCAGGGCAGCCTGAGGGCCCGCTGAGGTCGTGACCCAAGCCAGGGCCTGGGTGAGGGAAACCCAGCGAGCCAGAGGGCAGAATATTCTCTCCCCTACGTAGGTTTTTCTGTCCTGTAAGCTGAAATCAGTGTTTTAGGAGGGCTGACAGCTTACCTTACCATCAGGTGCTGAGCACACAGCACCAGGCGGGGAATGTTCTGTTATCTCTGGTGGTGTCACTGACAGGCGTGTCCTGCACCAAATGTGTAGCTGAAACGGTATGATTGTTGTAAGTAAAGGGATGCTGATGACTGTGACCTTGATTTTTAGGCTCTAAAGTTCCTAATTTGTCTTCGTTAAGCCTTGTCCTGTTGTATGTTCCAAGTTATTTTGGCCTTTTATTTGTTGTTCTGTTTTCTAATAAGGATCCTCTTTCTGTTTACACAGGGCCATCTTTAAATAAGAGGTGGTTGAGTAGGAGAACCTGAGTACCAGCTTCCAGCTCTCCTGTCAGTGACACTGATGCATAACAAGACATCTTTTGGGATCCTCAAGTCACCAATGGCACACAGACTAGGTAATGCTAGTGAAATCCAGAATTCCTGGCACCTCTGTGAGGCGTGCCTCACGTGTTACCAAACTCCTTAAGAAGGGCTTTGTACCAGTAGATGCACAGTAGAAAATTTGGAAGCTGTTATTTTTCTTGCTCCCTGGGCAGTTGTTGCTTTCCATGCTGAGTGTGTGCGGGGCAGAGCAGGTTTGGTTTTGGTGAGGGCTCAGTTTCAGTTACAGTGGTCTCCTTAACATGGCAAGAGTTGGCTGTGCAGAAAATTAGTTACAGCTTCATAGACTGGACTAAATTAAAAATTTAGCATTTGGTGGTTGATTTTATGAGTGACAGGTGCTGTAAAAAAGGATGTATTAAGAAAATGGACTTAACAGCAGCTCCATTTTAGAAAGTTTTACTTTCAGATTTCAAGTTGATTGCCCCTGGTCTTAGGAATCCTGTTTTAAATAAACTGTGTTTATTCATCCTTGATCACTCCTCTTGAGTTTCTTCATATACCGGGTTTATTTGGCAGTTGCTTTTAAGAATGTTGGATGATCCTGAGTGGCTGCTGAAATACAAGAGCAAGACTCCATAATAATACAAAGACAGCAATGTTGCTTCCTTATTCTAAATAATTTGCCTTTTTACTCTAAAAACTCTGCTCTTGGTGTCTCTCTTGCTACAAACCTGATGTCCACAACCTGGAACATGAAAATAAGATAGTGTTGACTTGTCATTTGCCTTCTACTAAGTGCAAGAAGGGAACCTGTTCTTCCTAAACGAGCTCTGTAGTATTTAGCTTGCAAAATATGTCTGCTTATTTTGACAAGACTTTATAAAATGTATTCACTATTTGGGATATCTGAAAAATTCTGATTAAGAAATAGAAAAAAAAAATTGATAAGGGATGCCGCTTTTTACCTTTGAACTTATCACAGTCCTGTCATAAATGTAAATAGTATCAGATTGGATTTGCAGATATCTGTTGCTCATGTTCTTTTTTCTTTGGAAAAAAAGAAAAAAGAAAAAACCTTTTACCACTACAGCTCTTTACTGAAGCTCTTAGATTTCAGAATTCAAGCCTAAACTTTTAAATTCTGAAACAAGGTTTCATTTAATTTCTAAATTATTTGTTTAAAGGGTCCTTGTATAGAACCTTTCAGGTTGGAAAAGCCCCTTGGGATCACCCAGTCCAACCACCATCCCTACTCTACAAAGTTCTCCCCTAAACCAGACCCACCAACACCACATCCAAACAACCTCAAACACACCCAGGGATGGTGCCTCCCCCCCCTCCCGGGGCAGCCCATTCCAGTGTCTGACCACTCTTGCTGGGAAAACTTTTATATAATGTCCAGTCTGACCCTGCCCTGGTGCAACTTGAAGCCCTTCCCTCTGGTTCTGTCACTAATGACCTGTGAGAAGAGACCAGCACCAACCTCTCTGCAATGACCTTTCAGGTGCTTGTAGAGACTGATGAGTTCTCCCCTCAGCCTCCTCTTCCTCAAACTAAACATTCCCAGCTCCTTCAAGAGTTCTTCATCAGATGGATTCTCCAGGCCCTTCCCCAGCTTCGTTGCCTCCTCTGTCCTGGCTCCAGCACCTCAAGATCTCTCTGGAATGGAGGTGCCCCAAACTGGACCCAGCACTCCAGGTGTGGCCTGCCCAGTGCTGAGCACAGGGGGACAATCACCTCTCTCTTTCTGCTGGTCACACCATTTCTAATACAGGCCAGGATGCCATTGGCCTTCTTGGCCACCTGGGCACACTGCTGGCTTATATTCAGCTGCTCATCAATGAGAACCCCCAGGTCCTTTTCTGCCAGAGACTTTCCAGCCACACTTCTCCAAGCCTGGAGTGGTGCCTGGGCTTGTTGTGGCCCAAGTGCAGGGCCCAGCACTTGGCCTTGTTGAAGCCCAGACCGCTGACATCAGCCCAAAGATCCAATCTATCCAAGTCTCTCTGTAGAGCCTCCCTATCCTCATGCAGATCAACACTCATGCCCAGCTTGGTGTCATCTGCAAACTCATGGATGATACACTCGATGTCCTTATCGAGATCATCAATAAGGAAGGAGTCAGATTTCTTTCCTGGAAGCACAAAGAAGATGATGGTTTATTGCAGTTCTCTGATGTGCTGGAGCTGCTTTAAGCTGATACAGTTGTTGCATCTCACCAGACTCCTCAGTAGTAAACTGAAGTGTAGCACAGCTTGTAGTGGGAGGAGTGCAGATTGTGTGTAAAGCTGGAGTATTAGATTTGAGCACTAAGGTAACATTCAGTTACTTTAAGTTCCTGTTTTAAAGTGTCATAATAAAAGTGTGCTACACTGTATGTGTAACTAACAGCAGACAGTGTAGCTGTCATCTCACTTATTTAGCTCCTGCCTGTTGCTTTCAACATATTTGATCCAGCTTAATTGGGTTAGCAACTTTAACTAATACGAGGTGTGTGTCTAGTCCAATCTTTACCTGAGTCCAAATTGCTGAACATTATAAATCTAATAATTCATGGTGAAAAAGCAGCCTGTAACAAAGCCTCTGTTTCAGGGATATGGATTGGTGAGGATGCTGTTCCCTGTGTACCTGGAGCAACCAAAGTGCAAGCTGGGACAAAATTAAGTTGTGCAAGTGAAGTTACAGTTTTGTCTTGCCCATAACAGCTGGGTTGTGTCATTTAGCTTGGCTAAACTTTCAGAAGGTCTGACTTTCTTTTCTGTATTATTTTTAATCTAGAGATCTTAAAAAAAAATAATAATCTTGAAGAGCAACTCCTGAAATTGGCCAACCAAGCTGATAAAAATCTAGTAGAGTTAGATGCTGTTCAGGAGCAAGAAAAGGTTGGTCATCGCTTCATCCATGCTGCCTCAGAGTTTAAATAGCTCTAAAGATGAAGGAAATAACTGTGAACTTGACATTGCTCCTTTGTGAAGTTTCTGAAGTAGGTCCTGCTCTGCCCCTGGAAGCAGCTGGGCAGAGCCCTGGCATCCCTGCTGCAGAGCCCTCTCCGTGGAGTAGTCAAAACCCTGTAGACCTTGAGGCTGAAACAACCTCTCACTCTCTTGGACTGCATGAACCTTTTCCAAAACCTGATACTCAACACAGTAACAAAAGAATACATCCCAGTTTTTGAAGACACAAGTGGTTGTCTCCAGGAAGCTTGCCCGAGTAGTTGGTGATAATTTTGATGACAGCCATACAGAATTATATTTTTTTTTTTGGCAGATGATTCTTTTGTCATGTAAATAATGTGGAATCCCTGAATTGCTAAGTAGTGGAGGAGCAGCAGCTCTTCCTACAAATCCCTCTGTGCAGGGTTTTAGCCGTGGTAGCTGAACAAAGGAAAGAAGCAGTTGCAATTTAGTAACTCGTTTGGGGAGTACAAATCTAAGAGCTTGCAGTTTTCAGCTGTGAAACATTCTAGTAAAAAACACAACAGTGTTGCAAAATCTCTCATTACAAAAGCGATATAGTAAGAAAACTCGGACGCAGAGGCTGTGCTTGATTTTATCTGTGCACAGAAAGGTGCTGCAGTGATGGAAAAACTGCCCAGCACTTTTGCTCATTCCAGTACAGGGTGAAACACAGGAAAAGCAGTAGAAGGAATGAAAACAGTCTGCTTTTATCTGCCTTTATTTCCCTTTGGTGACTGCATTTCCTTCAAGCATAATCATGCCTCCCTGACTCAGTCTGTTTTTTTCCATGTCTCCCCTGCCTCCTCTGGGCACACACTCTGTTGTCACACCTCTGTGGCAGGGCCAGGATGGTGCTGTTGCCCAGCTACCAAGCTTCTTATTTTACAGCTCCTTTCTCTTCTAGGGCAAAGCAGGCTATGGATGAGGCAGTAGGTTACAAATCTAGCAGCACAGTCAGCTCATTCCCTTCATACACTCTCCTTCTCCACTTCAAACAACAACCCCCCTTCCAAACCTTATATATGGATACTGGCCCCTGTTTATAGACAGCCACCATCAGAAAGAAGGAAGAGTTTAAGCTTTCTAAGATGAAATTATTTCTCACCTTAACACTTGTGGAATGCTGTTTGAAAAAAGCACCTAATTATCAGCAGGTCTAGAAACTGCACAAATATTAACGCTCATCTGAGCATGGAATTTGCATTTTAAACAAGAAAGGGGGGAAATAAAAAGCCTTCTTCCATATCTACCTGTACTGATGGAAGAAATTATTTCACTAAAGCATTTTGTGTCAACATTTCTTAATTCACTTTTGCAAGATAAGGTTGAGCAATTTACTGTGGAAGAAAGCTCTGTCATTAGCCTAAAGGTGTCCATTAACAAAGCAGCACCAGCTTAAGTAGCTCAGCATGCAATCACACCTTTAATTAAAAAGGTGTAACTTCACACATTGACAACACCACAGGTTCTTCTATATAGGCAAGGCCTAAAGACCCAAGGCTCTGCAGCATGGAGAATGCAAGGCTGCTGGCTCCCGTGCTGGCATCCAGGGTGTTCTCCTGAGGGCTGTTTCTGAGAATATCACCTTGTAAAAACAGAGGGTGAGCTGTGATACCACCATCAACCTGGCATTATTTTTTTGTGAGCCTCATGTTGTATATCCCTGTCCACGCTGATATTGGTCATACAAGAGCTGGACCAGATCCTAAGTTAACTGAATGGCCAGAAATGTTTCATTTCCTACAAAAGGTGATTTACACTCTGTGTGTCCTCTCGTATGAAAACTAAGAGCAGAAAGAAGATCTGCAAGAGGGTGAAATGAGGAAAAATTAGGCTTTGCTTTTGCAAGTGCTGAAGGTGTTTATTTGTCCACTGTGAACCTTTGGCTTGTTTTACTGAAGCTCCCAGCTGTGTGTCTCATGGATGAGGTTCCCTCTGCTTTTCCTGGGGCTGTTGGGAGGGGAGAGGATCTACTGACTTCTTCCTGCAGGGATGTGTTTGGAAGCTTGCTAAAGGGGGAGCAGATTGAAAAGTCTCAAAGTTGGGAGCAGAAGCAGGGTGCTCTGTTCTCAGGTTTTTGTTCAGCTGGTACCTCAAAATACAAAGGAAACATGATATACACCACAACCCCCAGAAAACAACAAAGAAAACAACAAAACCTCACCCAATCACTAAAGAAAGAAACATAAGAAAAGCAAAAAATTCCCCTAAGGGATGAGCATGTTTTAAGAGAACTGAGAACTGAGAGAAGGGTGAACATGCTGACTTACTGAAAGGATAAACTTTCTTCAAGGCACTTATAAAAATGTTTTTCCTTCAACTTTCTTGTAATTTTCATTTTTGTGTGTGCAGACACTGGCTTTGCTGCAGATCTTATGACCTACACATTGAGGTATTGTGAAGAAATCACTGACATCTGCTCTCCATCCTCTACTGGTCCCCGAGGTGCTATTATTTATATAATAAAGTTATTTTAAGAAATATCCACAGTCTAGAGAAGCAGTTTTGCAGAGAAGCAATACAGGCGTCTTCAGTTGCAACAAAAGGCAGAGTTTAGATAGAATTATGCATTATATGGTCAAGAGATTGTTACTATTAGCTTTCTTGTCTATTTTATTTCATTAGTTTGGCCAGAAGATAAACATCACTAAAAAGTGAAGCTCAACAGGTAGATACTGAGAAATGTGCTGAGGAAAGAGCATTGTATGAGGGTGTGCATCTGTATCTACATATATGTATGCATATGTATGGATGTGTGTATGAGAAAGATATTTTGGACTAGGGCAGTATAGAAGAAAAAACAACTGGTAGTGGAGGAAAAGAATAAAACTGTGGGAGATGGAAACTGAAACAATCTGACCATGGCAGCCCAGAGCCCAGAGCAGGGCAGATATGGACATGGTTTTGAAGGTGAAGACAAGATTTTAACTTGTGACCTTAAGAACGTGCTTGTGAAGAGAACATATTTTAAACAGTGTGCTTGTAAACCCCAAGACTGAACAGGTGCTTTTTGGTGCTGGCTGACTGAGGGGAATGGTGAGCAGGCCCGAGACTGGGTATGGGGAAAATGGAAATGAAGTTATTTTAAACTGCCTGTAGATAGATATTTTCCAAGGATCTAAGTAGTTTAAATGGCAACCTGCAGTCAGCAGAACTGTTGGCCTGTAATTTTGGTGAGTGCTGAGATGATCTCTCTTTCATGTCAGCTTGTCCTATGGAGCATGTGGGAGCCTTTGGATGCTGCTGGCTTGCCTCCTTTTAGGAAACTGGGGGGAGGAAAGGGGGATTTCATAAAATGGATGAAATTGGAATAATCATGTGCCTGCACTACACTCACAGAGCAATGTACCAAGAGGAGGACCAGCCTGTGCTAAAAGGCTACAGGTTGCTGTTCTGGTGAGTGGATTAAGCTGGTGGGATGATAAAGCTGAGCAGCTCCCTACGGAAGCACTCAGTTATCCTTGATTCACACCAAAAAATCTGCTTCAACTACTTGGACGCCCAGCGTATTCCCTTTTATATAAAAAGGAAAAAAAAACAACCAACAAACAGTAGTTGGTGATGGAAGTGCAGCAGGTGAAGCTGCCAAAGGCACCCTGAGGGACCAGCACCCTCATCACAAGGTGCTGTGTGTGAACAGCTCAGGGCAGGGAGGACCCTGCTGTTCCCATTTAAGATGGCTATTTTTTTCAAGGCTGGGACCATTTTTTCCAAGTTCCTTCATCTCCTTATCCTTCACCTTAGGCCCCAGACCCTGGAGTCCTTCAGGGCATCCATCAGTGGAACAGCACCACGATGAATGCAGCTCACCTGGTCCACTCTGGTGGACAGGCTGGAGAGGGGGGCTTGTGCAAACTGCAGGAAGCTCAAAAAGGCCAAGTGCAAGGTCCTACAGTTGGGCTGGGCCAATCCCAATCAGAAATCCAGGCTGGGAGAGAATGGCTGGAGAGCAGCCCTGAGGAGAAGGAGCTGGGGGTGTTGGTGATGAGCAGCTCCCCATGGCCCCATGTGCTCAGAGCCCAGAGCCCACCCGTGTCCTGGGCTGCATCCCCAGCAGCGTGACCAGCAGGGCCAGGGAGGATTGTCCCCTCTGCTCTGCTCTGCTGAGACCCCCTGCAGGGCTGGGGCCAGGCTGGGGTCCCCAGCACAGGAGGGACATGGAGCTGTTGGAGAGAGGCCAGAGGAGGCCCTGGAGATGCTGGGAGGGCTGGAGCAGCTCTGGAGCCAGGCTGGGAGAGTTGGGGTGTTGAGCCTGGAGAAGAGAAGGCTCCAGGGAGACCTGAGAGCAGCTTCCAGGGCCTGAAGGGGCTCCAGGAAAGCTGGGGAGGGGCTTGGGACAAGGGCAGGGAGGGATGGGAGCAGGGGGAAGGGTTTCCAGCTGGCAGAGGGAGCTGGAGCTGAGATGGGAGGGAGAAATTCTGGGCTGTGAGGGTGGGGAGCCCCTGGCCCAGGTTGCCCAGGGAAGCTGTGGCTGCCCCATCCCTGGGGGTGTTGAAGGGCAGGTTGGATGGGGCTTGGAGCA
>NW_009952053.1:483150-487129 GCF_000747805.2 Chaetura pelagica
AGAGTGTTTTGTTCTTTGGTTGGTTGGTTGGTTGGTTGGTTTTCCTGCAGCCGGTGGGATGCGCTTCTGGGGTGGGAGCGGGACCCCCGGGGTGGGAACCCCGCGTCCGGAGATGCCTGCTCTGCGGGGGGTTCCCGCTGGGGCTGTGAGCGGGGGACCCCGATAGAGTTGTGAGCAGAGACCCCCAAGGGTTGTGAGCAGGGACCCCCCCGGGGTTGTTGCCCCTTGCCGGGGGGCAGTGCCCCGGTGGTTTGGGTGTAGTTTGAAGTCGGGACAGTTCTGCGTGTTGGAACACATGACAAGTTGGAAATTGTGCTGACTGTAATAAAACTGCCTCCTCGACTGCAGGTAAATACATCTTGGGAGAGGTTTAATTATTTCTGATTTATGAAACAGCCTGGGTAAATTATTTACCCGTGGGTTTTGTTTTTTTCTAAGCTAGGATCAATTTCCAAGGTAATGTAATTTTGCGTGAAAAATGAGTAATACATGCCTAATCACCAGGATATTGCAGGCTGCACAGAGAGCTGTTTGTGATCATTCTGATCAGGAAAATGGCTGAATTTCTTTTCCCTATTTCATTCTTTCTCCCTCTCTCTAGCTGTAAATGAGGGTGCAACTCTTCTTGCAGGTCTGGGTCCTGCTGGAGCGTGGATGTGGTTATTCGAGCAAGGGTTTGGATGTGCCACATGAGCAGTGGAAGGGTAGAGGAACACGAAAAGTTCCAGCTCCATTGGTCTAGCCTCTGGGATTTCTGGGTTTAAAAAGGCACATCTTTTAAACTATCCTACCTAATCACACTCCCACCTCATCCAACTCTTGCAACTGGCAGAAAAACCTCCTATGGTGCTGCTCAGGAAATGATCCTCGGGGTTACCTTGTTGAAGATGCTTTTTCTGTTGTTGTTTTAATAATATTTAGCAAGAATAGCAGCGTCGGGGGAAGGAACAACAGAGGGAGAAAAAAAGTATCCCTTTTTGTTGTCTCCATTTTAAATAGGTCCAGCTGCAATTTTGCTGTCTTCCCCCTCTGTCTGGTGCTGGGGGAGGACAGAATGGATGGTCTGCAGCTTGTGGTACCTTCCTTCTTATTCCATAACCTCAATGCTCAGCTGCTTTGCTGACCCCTTCCAGTTCTGACTGTGCAGTTGAAATATTTGCAGTAAAGGTGTAAAAGCAGCATTGCCAGAACCTGGAGAGGGCAGTAAAGGGGATGCAGGGAACCCCCAGCTCTGTGCTGGAGATCTTATCTGTGTGACACAATACCACAGGAAGCCTGTAGAAGTGAGAAATCAGGATAACCCTCTGCTGACCTACTTCTCCCATCACCTGTAGAACCTAGGCAGCAGGTAATCAGGCTCTGCATACTTCATTGATTAATGTCCACAATTAAACAGTCTGCATAAAGAATGAAGAACTTGCTCCTGGTTGTTACCTCTGCTAAGAATTTTCCTAGCTGGCATGACAGCTAAAGAAAACTTGAAAGACTCTTGAATTCTTACATTAAAAGCATCTAACTTCACCTCCACCTTCAGAGATGCAGAACAGAAGTGGTTTCTCTTCAGCTGCCCTGATTTCTGCAGCTCAGCATATGCCAGGACAAGTCCTGATTCCCTTCTCTCCTCATCTGCTCCAGTGTGGCCTGGGGCTGGCTGGGTTTGGGTGGTGGAGGACATTATTCTTGCCTAGGTTTCCTTAGACAGTATTGAGCAGCATGCTGAAAGGTCCTCAAGCATCATCTGTGGCAGCATTAATTTAAAGCATGGCTAGTTTTTTTCAAAATCAAGTCCTGTGTGGCAGGGAGTATTGCTCGGGCTCTGGTTCTGTGAAGTGCTGGGTGTTGCTGCTGGTGGCCAGAGCTGCAGCTGCTCCTTGGGGAGACAGTGGTGAGAAGAGCAGGATGACTTTCTCTGGTGTAGTATCCGTGTCCCATGGGTGGGCAGGGGGTCGAGGGTCCTGCTCCAAAGGCAAAGCTGAGCTGTTCCTGCCAACCCTGGGCAGAGCCTTGCTGGCTGGTGGGACCACACTCCAGGTTCTTGCTGCTGGACATGGCTTTGCTGACCCTGGTGACATTCCTCCATCCCTTGTGTTGTCCTCTGGGACTTTTTTGAACTGACTTCCTCATTTGGGGGGTTCTCCTGTTTCTTTTACCACCTGGGTGTAGTGCTGGATGGAGAAGCCTGAGAGCTCAAGCAGTGGGAGGGCTCAGAGGGCATGTGGCCGGGATAAGCGCTGGGAGCAGAACCTCCCTTTCCCAGTGGCAGCTGATTAGATTAGCTCAGGTTGTGGTGTGCAGCCCCACCCTCTGTGCAGAAACTTAGCCCAGCAAAGAAACAAAAACCAGTTTTTTTGCAGGCCTACCTGTAGTATTGGCTTACTATATGGTCCTCAAAAGTGTGTCAAGAGAACAGGCTAACAAGAAACGGAGTAGTTTTACCTTGGTGCATGCAGACCCTCTCATCTGGCTTGGCTACAACATATCATAGAATCATGAAGGTTGGAAGGGACCTTAAAGATTATCAGGTTCCAACCTCCTTGCCAGGAGCAGGGAACCACTAGAGCAGGTTGTACAAAACCTTGTCCAACCTGGCCTTAAAAACCTCCAGGGATGGGGCATCAACAACCTCCCTGGGCAACCCATCCCAGTTCCTCACCACCCTCACAGTGAAGAATTTCTTCCTAATATCTCACCTAAATCTCCCCTCTCTCCATTTAAAACCACTACCGCTTGTCCTATCACTATCTTCTCTGATGAAATACAATATATGAAATATAATATATAATTCCACACTCTCTGGTGGTGGCCTGACCTGATCTGCTGACTGCCCTGAAGCAGGTCAGAGGATAGTGCACAGAGTGGTGCCTGCAGAGCAGTGGGGACAGCAACTGTCTCCAACTGATGTGTCTTTCTGAGGAATTTATGCCTGTCTACAGTCCTGTTTCAGCTGTGCTTCTCCGGGTAAAAGCAGCTGGAGGTGTATATTTTATTCTGCATGCTGTTCAAGCAAAAGCTTTGGCATGTGAAATCTGAGCTTTTCAAACCAAAGGATAATTGTGACCCTTAGGAATCTGTTTTGCATTTAAAGTTTTTGCTCTTCAAGCAGTCATTGGGGTGTTCCAGCTGCAGAGCTGCTGAGTCAGTAGGCTTCTAAAATGCAGGCTTTGCCTGAAGTTCTCCCACTCCAAGCAACTGGGATGGAGTCACAGGGCTCTGCCATGTTTCCTTTAGGAGGGCTGGATTTTTCCCATGGCTTCCATCTGCCTCGGGTGCCCAGGGTTTGGTCTGGGGGTTAGCAAACTCATATGTTTTAAAGGTCTGTCCTTTTAGGGAGCTCTGGTGACGTTCTGCTGGGAACGAGGCTATGCTTCTGCTCACAGATGGACAGATGTCTTAGGTTTTGATTTTGTCCCTTTTGAGGTCAGCTCCCAGGTGGACACCTTGTTAGCCTTTTCAGAAAGGTAGCTTGCATGACCCCACAGCTCTGCTTCAGTTTAGGTGTGCAAAGGTGGGGAGGTGCTACCTCAGATGAGCAGGTGGGACTTGGCTGGAGGGGGAACTAAAGGTCGATGGCACAGAGAAGACTGGGAAGATAAGCCCTAGGAAAAGAGAAATGCAAACTGGAGTTCACTGGGAGTGATGGAGAAGACTGGGAGCCAGAATTATTTGGAGCTGTGAGTGAGCAACCAAGGACTGAGCTCAGCTGGGCATTGTCCCCTCTGCCTCCCAGGGAAGGTGATGGGTTGAGGTGAGCAGGGAGCAGAAGCATGGCTGGGAGAGTTTGAAGGGAAGAGCCTGAACAGCATCCAAGGAACAGGAGAATCTGGTCCTTGCAGGGAACTTCCAGAGCCTGCAGTAGAACTGAGAGAGGCCAAATTGCTCCATTCTGCTTTTGGCACATAAATGAAAATCTGCTAATAGTATGTTTGCCACCAACATCCAGCCTGCAGGAGAGGGGTGTTCTCTCTGGGCCTAAGCAGGA
>NW_009952053.1:487575-488445 GCF_000747805.2 Chaetura pelagica
CAGGAATGTGCCTGTGACATCTCCTAGTCTAAACATGCTGAGGGAGGCTTGATGGCAAGTTGTGTGTCTATTTTCATTTGATTTCTTGAAATCAAGTTTGCATGTATCCTTTATGTAGGGGGTAGTGGAGTTAATTGATCCAAGCAAGACAAGTGTTAATTATACATGCATTTTAATCAATGACTGGTTGTTTGGAAGCTTTTTTAAACCTATTTCCTTATGCCAGGAAGGCCTGGGTGATGTCACTTGGCATGTTTTTTGTGTTGTTGCTGACTTTTGACTCTGATTTCAAACAAATCTGTTACCAGGGGAGTGGGGGGAAGTCACAATACCTACAGTTTCTTTGGGGTAGGTGGATGGCAGCTGTAGTTTTTCCAGAGGTTCTGATGCCTTGCTGTCCTGCAGAATTCCTGCCTCATCTCACACAGGGGACTTGCCCTGGATAAATCAGAGGTCTGGTATGAAGTGACTAAGATGCGTATCCTGCTTCAGGTGTCAGGAGGTTGTGGCTGGTGAGACATGGGACTGCAGGAAAAGCTTGGGGCAGTGTCCTTGCAAACGTGGTGGCTTGGACATCGTCCCTTGTCCCTTGCCTGCTCCTTGCTCAGGGGTTCACTGGAGACACAACTGAACGGGACATCCAGAATGAAATGTTGAGATGGCTTGATTTGGGGTTTCCTGACTCCTGAAAGCAGAAAGTCCTATTCTACTTCTTTCCATTGGAGAAAACAACCATCTAACTTATTTTTTGGGAATGCTATCTTCTAGGTGGGTGAGTTGAATGAGGTTATGGAAGAAACCCACAAGTGCTGGAGGGAGCAGGTAGAGAAAGGAGCTGGACCTTCCTCATTCAGGCACCACGAGCTGTTG
>NW_009952053.1:488460-502439 GCF_000747805.2 Chaetura pelagica
CAGGAATACACCTTTGTTTTCCAGTAAACCTAAGATTGGTTTGTCAGCTTCCCTAGGAGGAGCATCCCACCTTCTGAGCCAGTACCTCTGCTGCTTCCCTGCTCCCAAGGCTGTTCCTGTCTAGGCCCAGGGCTGCAACATCAGTGCTATGTCTGCAGGAGATGGGGTGAGCTGATGAGATAAACCAGGGAACCCCGTTCCCTTCCATGTGTGCACGTTGCTCCTGCTCAACCCTGGTTCTGGTGCCAGTGCTGGTTGTCTGGTTTTGGGTCTCAGTGGTCAAGCATTCCCTTTGGCAGCATCCTGCATGGAGACAGGAGTGCTGTGCACTGGTTGTAGGTGCAGGGGAGGGAACCAGGAGCTACAGCTGAGAATATAAAGTGCCAAGGAGTCTCAGTGAAGATCAGAACTTGGATTTTTCACATCTTGTGTTCAAAACTACCGGGTAACACAGAGGGTCATCATCTCTTTCTGGTACTACTTCTGAAATGGTAGCAATGCCCGTGGATGGTGAATAGGAGGATAAGTGCACTGGTATTTGAGGTATGGAATCAGAGAATGCCAGGTTGGAAGAGGCCTCAAGGGTCATAGGATGGATAGAAATGTTTTAAATGAGCCAGTGGTTCAAAGCAAAGTGAAGAACTTGTTTGCATATGGGATTCTGGGATTGTCTGGTCCCTCCTTTCTAGGTAGGAATACAGTTTAGATGAGGTGGCCCAGCCCCTTGTCAGGCTGAGTCTGAAATGGGTCCAGTGTTGGTGAATCCACCACTTTCCTGGGGAGATAATTTCAACATCCACCTTTCTTATAGTGGGAGACTTTCCTCATGTGTCCAATCAGCATCTTCCTAGGGGTAACTTGTACCCATCACCCCTCATCTTCTCCATGTGACTCCCTGTAAAAAGGCAGTCTACATCTTCTTGATCACCACCCTTCAAGTCCTGGACAATGTTGAGGAGGTCTTCCCTAATCCTTCCTGAGCAAACCCAGCTCTCTCAGCCATTCCTTGTACTCCTGGTCTTAAGAGCTCTGTGTGTTCTAGGGTTTGTGTAGTCACTAAGTTGTGGAACCATGTGCTAAAGGCTTTTACAGTGCTTTGTTTTCATGGTCACTGAGTAAGGTTGTCCAGGTTATGTGAAAACATATTAAAAAAACAAACAAACAAACAAAAACCACAAGCAACTACAACTAACCACTGTAACTCCAAAACTTACCAGAATGGCTGCATGAAAGGCACCAAATTCCTGGTGTATCTCCATTCTGTGTATAAAAATGGCTCTTCAACCCCACAATGTGGCTGTTTCCATATATTGCACATGGAAATGTCAGAGCTGGTGACCTGAACTTGGGTTCCTCAGTCCCTGCAGCCCCTGGGAAGTGGGATGTGGCTGACACCCTGTCTGGAGTGTGTATGTGAGGAGGGGTCCCCTGTGGCACTGGTATGTGTCTGCAGTGTTTGATGGATCTGTGCAGGTAGTCTTTCCTTCAGATGTTTTTTCTTCTCCTTGAGAGAAGAAAAGACAATATAATATATTAATGTAACTTTGTGCAGTATTAATATAGTATAAACTAAACATTAGAGCTTTTATCACTTTATTATGGCAATATTCTATTAATATACACAATATAGAGAGAATATAGTTACATATTTATTATATATCTATTATATTTAGAAAAGAATTCTCTCTGTATATAGAGAATCCCAGACTGGTTTGGGTTGGAAGGGACCTCAGAGACCATCCAGTCCCACCCCTGCATGGGCAGGGACACCTCCCACCATTCCAGGCTGCTTCAAGCCCCATCCAACCTGCCCTTCAACACCCCCAGGAATGGGGCAGCCACAGCTTCCCTGGGCAACCTGGGCCAGGCTCTCCCCACCCTCACAGCACAGAATTTCTCCCTCCCATCTCAGCTCCAGCTCCCTCTGCCAGCTGGAAACCCTTCCCCCTGCTCCCATCCCTCCCTGCCCTTGTCCCAAGCCCCTCCCAGCTTTCCTGGAGCCCCTGCAGGCACTGGAAGCTGCTCTCAGGTCTCCCTGGAGCCTTCTCTTCTCCAGGCTCAACACCCCAACTCTCCCAGCCTGGCTCCAGAGCAGAGGTCATATCATAAATTAGAATTCCTCAGCATAAGTTATGCTGATACATGGTCATGCTCTGGATTGGCAATAACTTTTCTGTGCTCAGTGCACAGCTCTAAGCCTCAAGGCAGTGAGGAGAAGCTGCTGGGAGGAGGAGAGCTGGGAAATCCTTTGGGTGGCATTACCAGACAGCCACCACTATCTGGTTCTCTCCTCCTCCTGCATAATATGTAGCTCTTTAAAACATATCAAAGCATATGAAAGCATATGAAAGCATATGAAAAACACAAAATCACAATCCAATATGCTAATAGGAAGGCATCTTCTGCTCACCCTGAGACAACGTGCCTGAAAAAAAAGTAGATAAGTAGCTTCATATACAAGGGTGGTGCCTTATAAATATCTGAGTTATTTCAGTATGGTGTGTGTGTGCAGATCTGGAGTCTTGTGAGCAGGCTTAGTCCCTGCCCAAAGACTAATAAAAGGAAATTACTGCACCTGGAGAAGAAAGCCAGGTAGCTCTTGAGTTTCTGTCCCGCAAATTAGAGATTGAAGACCTCACTGTCATAGGTTCTCCAGCTAGTTTTGTTTTTTTTAACCCATCTTGTGAAGGAGAACTTACTCTGTATCTTAAATTAAATCTGTAGATGCAAATAAAAAGCAATTGCTTAAGTGAAGTGTGGCTGGAGCTGTTTGCAGCTTGGTTTTCAGCTGAGCTGACACATGATTATTCCTGTTCCTTAGCAAAGTGATGCACACGTTGCTTCAGCTGTTCCAGGTTCTGGGTTGTTCCCTTTCTTGGATTAATGAGGTGGGACTCATGAGTTTGTGCTCCAGGTGTGGGGTCGTAGGGTTCTCAGGTTTGCAGTGTTAAAGAGGTTTTGGGCTGAACTGGCCCAGCTGGTGGGAGTGTCAGCTCAGGTGTCGGGGGAGAGGAGGTGCTGGTCAGATCGGCACCAGAGGAAAAAGGTGCAGCGGTGGGTCTGGCTTAGTGGTGGCTCTGCAGGGTGGAAGTGAGCCCACCTGTGACCAGTTTCACTTCACATGTTCACCAATGGCCTGGAGAAGGCATTGAGATGCCAGAGCTTGGAGGCAGTGCTCTGTTTTTTCAGGTGTTCAGGAGGTTAGGGCTTTGGGGCAGCGTTTGCCCCTATCCTGCCTGTGGCAAGGATTGGGGAGGGAAGGAGCAGCACACTGGACAGTTTGAAGTCTCAGCTTGACAGGGAGCTGAGCCACCTCCTGTAAACTAGAGTAGCACCTAGAGAGTTTGGACCAGATGGTCCTGGAGATCCCTTCTAACCCATCATTCTCTGATTGACCCTAAGCTGAAGAGCTCCAGAAGGACCTTGCTGACCTGGCTTGGTGGCAAAAAACATGGCATATGGTTTTCAACACAGGTAAAATTACACGTAAGGGGGGGGAAAAAAAGCTCTGCATGACATAGAGCTTGAAATGGGCAGTTGCAACTGCAGAATGAGAGATCCTGGAGTTGCTCTTTCCAGTCCTCAGAAAGCATTTGTTTGGTGTGCATCAGCCAGAACATCTAGCAAAGAGCTGGGCACCAGCTGGTAGGGTGGAGAAGCTCCTGGTGGTGCTGTGTAAAGCTCTTGGGCACCTTCATTTCATGTCCCCTGTGCAGTCCTGGTGTGTGAGGGATGTAAGGGAAGAGAGGTGTCCTCTGCTCACTGTCTCCAGCTGCAGCAGCTGCCTTGCAAGGAGAGAGGGTGAAGGACATGGGGCAGCAGCTCTGGGAGTTGTGAGTGATGTGAGGGTAAGAGCTGATACTGCCTCTACCAAGATACCAGAGCACGAGGGCAGATGGTGGAACCATCAAAGTAAAGCAGGTGGGGCAGGTGGTGGATTTTTGCAGGGAGCTGTTGTAGGAGGCTGGTGGCAGGCAGCACCAGCAGGTTCAGAGAGGGGCTGGACTAATTAATGGACAGGTGCACCCTCTAATGATCCTAATGAGAGTGGACGGTGGGGAAGGATGAGGGGCATGAGCATGAGAAGTGGTGGGACTGTGGCCTCCTGCAGAGAGCTGCTTTCCAAAACTTCACCTTCCTTGCTGGGAGAAGAGAAACACAGGAGCACTGAGTTATCCTGAGGGAGCAGAGGGAAGGGGGGGCTTGGAGAAGGGCTCCCTGCATCCCTTCTGAAGCCTGAGGTCCTTGTGGTGGCTGCTCTGGACAGATACATGATGACATAGAGCTTGAAATGGGTAGTTGCAACTGCAGAATGAGAGATCTTGGAGTTGCTGTTTGCAGTCCTCAGGAAGCCTTTTTTTTGGTGTGCATCAGCCAGAGCATCTAGCAAAGAGCTGGGCACCAGCTGGTAGGGCATTGAGGGTGGCAGTGAAGGTTCTTATGGTGCTGCATAAAGCTCTTGGGCACCCTCATTTCAGGGATGATCTGCTCCAGTGTCTCTAGGTATGAACAGAGTTTAGATGAGGTGGCCCAGCCCTTTGTAAAGCTGAGCCTCAAGTGTGTCCAGTGTTGGTGAATCCACCACTTCCCAGGGGAGGTAATTCCAATGTCCAACTGTTCTCATAGTGCAAGATTTTCCTTGTGTGTCCAATCAGCCTCTCCTCAGGGGTAACTTGCACCCGTTGCTCCTCATCTTTTCTGTGTGGCCCCTTGCAAAAAAGCAGCCTCCATCTTCTTGGTGGCCAGTACTGGGAGCTGATGCCCAGAACTTGGGAACAGGTAACGATGGTGTCGTTGAACAACATTCAGGAACAAAGCCAACCACAATCCATGAGTGGCTGGGACAGCAGGGCAGAGTTTGGGATGGGGAAAGCACATGGTTTTGGCCTCCCACATTTCAGTGGCACTTTGGAAAGAGGAGGAGCTGTTTTTCCTTTCAGTGCCAGCAGATACCACTGTACAACTTCCAGTGTTTCCTTGGGCTCCTCGGCCCCTGGGTGCTGCTGAAGCCCTTGGCCATGGCTGCCAGGTGGGGTCAGGCATGAGGAGACCTCCAGTTTGGTGTGGGTGCATCCACCTTCTCATTCTGCAGCAAAATAACTTCTGCTGGAGCATGGAGGTGTGTCATTTTGCTTACCTTCTGCTTATTGTCTTTCTCTCATAGAACCGTGTTTCTTCTCAACCTTCAGTTCAGTTCCAACAATCCAAAGGGGTGAGTATTTTCTTCCCTCATTATAGTGGAAAATAAATGCAGTGTAGACTTAACCATTTCCACTTTTTTTTTTAAAAAAAAAAATGTCCTACAGACTTTCACAAGATCTACTTAATGCAAGGTGTTTCATTGTATATTTACTTAAGAGTTGTAGCTGGAAGAGTAGGAGAATCATGCTGTAGGTGCACTTCTTTTTTTTTTCTCACCTAGCCTAGATGTGAAAGCAACAGGAATAAATTGTAACTAATGAACTGGGCAGTGCAAATTCAATGCTTTAAAATGGACTTCAGGTAGTTGCTTTCAAGGTGTGAAGTGGGGAAGGGGGTTTTGTCTACCACAGACTGCTGATGGTTCTTGAAACTGTTCTGAAATTCCCAATAGAACAGAGCATTACAAGTCTCTTGATGAATGAAAATGGGAGGAAACATGGGCTCCTAAAGCCAGGTCCTGCTAAGCAATCAATCAATGGTGCAAACTGGAGAACTGAAGCTGGAATTAAATACATTCTCTAAGAAGAATGACCTAAGATTCGGGGTTGAAGGTGAGAAGCCTAAGGGATGGCTAAAGACTCATTGTAGGAGACTGAAGTACAGATTGTGCTTTTCATGCACATAAGCCTGAATTCAGACCCATTAACTGATCCAGTTTTCCAGGTGTCTGTGTGGTGCTTGTGTAGCAGTGGGTGGGAAGGGATGAGAGGAGGATGGGTTGGGTCTGTATGCTGGTGTGAGGAGCTGCTGCAGCCCGTGGTGTGGGACGAGGGATACTCACACATGGGGAGAACCACACCTGTAACCAAGCTTCCTGTGCAGACAAAAGTCTCCTAACACCTCACTGGTAAGGAAATCCTTTCATGTTACACCTTATTTGCAACTTAAACTGTGCTGGCAAAATAATTTCTTTGCTAGAGTGAATAACCACTTCAGTTAAGACAGTTGGACAAAGCAATTGTATCAGGAGAGAATGGCAGGGAGTGCAGATGGGTTTGAGGTTTGTGCTGCTGTCAAGAGGGAAGTGGTACTTGCTAATTTGGCTGTTAAGTTACCCAGTAAAAGGGACCAGCCAGCCCTGCTAATGAGCTTCCTGACCTGGCTGTGATGACAGGAATGTGAGGGATGGAGCAGGAGCCGAGCTCACAATAAGCTCTCAGTATAAATAATTAACACAGCTGTTAGCATGAAGTGCAGCAAGTAGCATGCTGTGAAAGAAAAATGTCCAGCACACTTCAACTACCCTGCAGCCCCTCTTCCCTGCAAAAGTTCACCTGCTGCTTTCTCCCAGGTTCTCTAGTAGCAGCTTTAAAGCAGCAGTAGGTGAGGTTTGAGGTGGTAGGAGGCTGGGGGAAACCTCAGCTGTGAAAAACCAGAGGGTTTTGTCAAGAACTGTCAAAATCTAGGGGTCACAAGACTGCTGAAGGGCCAAATGTTGGCTTACAGGGCTCTCACCCCTGTTGCTATTGAAATTTTAATCTACATATGTGCTTTTTGGTTATGAGACTCATCAGGAAGGTCTGCTCCCATGCTCTGTGAGATGGAAACACCTGCAGGCACTTTCCTGCCTGCTGCAGAAGCAATAATCTCTTAAGATACTTTCCATATTTGTTTATCTGTCCATAATTAAGGAAATGCAAAGAAAGGAGTTTATTGCAGGGGATTCCTTGATCCTGAATCTCTGCAATAGAGAGAGAAATCTTAAGAACCTTAAGGCAGATGAGAAGTTAAAGCAGGACATATGCTAGTGCATGAACAGCAGGAGAGGAGTGGTTAGCATGCTCATTACTTCTGTATGTTGTGCAGCTGTGTTCTGAGTGTTCCCAGAGTGCACAAACAGCATGGTGGGGACTCTTGGAAAGGCCTGCCTTCACCTTGTGGACTGGTTTCCAGTCAGAAATCTCTGGAGTGAAAAGTGCTCCAGGTGTTTGTCAATGCCAAGGCTCCCTACAACAATGAGATGTTTCCTTAAATGCTTCTGGAAGCAAACAGGGGTTTTGTTTGTCTCTTGAGAGCACTCCCTCTGCAATTCAGGCAGCTATCTAACTCCCAGCTGAGGATAAAATACTAGCATGACCAAAAAAAAAAATAAATAAATGCTTTTTTGCCCTTCTTTTTAAAAATACTCCAGGTCTATTTACATGCAGTCTAGTCCCAGTTCTCCATGGATGATGGGAAGGGCTGGAGTGGCAGAATAAAAAGAGCTTTCTGGCCTGGGTGGTCTAGAGTTATGTTAGATGGGGGAGCTGGGAAGAGGAGCCTTATGCTAGAAGAGGCAATGGAGCAGCTTTTATTTCATGTCTAACAAGAAGCTGAGGTTGGTGTCAAAGGGGTTCTGCAGTCATTTTGCAAAAAAAACCAAAAAAACCCCAAAAGCAAAACACACTAAGAGCTGATATTTTTTTTCTTTTGTACAGTAGAGTTGCTCTGGAGGGATCTGGGAATTGTTGGAGGTACAGAGATGGTCTCAGAAGGCAGAATAGCCAATCCAGTGGTGCATTAAGGTGATTTGTGTTTGATGTAATGGCAAGTCATCTGTGAGTGCTTCACAGTTGGCCTCTGGTGCTCTTCAGTACAGGAACCACACCGGGAAGGATTTGCACAAAACACAGCTAGGACCTCTGTGATATGCAAATGAGTGAGATGTCTGTGACTTTTAAAAACTAACTTTCGCATCAGAAAACAAAGTCAGGAGCTGAGAGGGAGAACTTTTCCTCCTGGAACACCGTACTCCTAAACAATCTGGATGATAGTGGCTGCTGGTGGCTGAGGTAGCTGAAGGACACCAAGACTGCAAGAAGTGGATCATTGCTGGGATACAGATTAAATTTCAATAAACACTTTGTAATTAAATGTTTTGGAGCACCCCTGAGCAGCCTGGGGAATGTCTCAGCTATGCTGTGACAGATACAATAGCCCTGAGGACTGTGAATATTGGCAATTGATTTGAGGCAGAAGGGATAATGGAAAGGGAAAACAAAAGGTCTGTTTATAGTCCAGTGTGCTTCTGCATGGATAAAGCTTCAAACAACCACCCTTTCCCTGCTGGGCCTTCACTCCTGCATTTTTAAGGTTCTCAAACTTGCAGATATCTTTCTTACTATCTCAGTTTAGTGCTCAGGGTCAACCAAAACCCAGCCAAGAGAGCTGCTCTCTGTCACCCCCCTCCACCTCCCCAGGGAAGATAAAAGGGGAAGAAGGAAGAGACTTCAAGCGTGGGAGGTAAAGCCAGAAGGGGTTTACAGGAACAGGGAAGGGGCAGTGACACTTGGGACAAGGAGCAAATGCACAGATCCAGACAAAGCCCCATCTCCACGATGGCTGATGTCACACCAAGACTGCAAGAAGTGGATCATTGCTGGGATACAGATTAAATTTCAATAAACACTTTGTAATTAAATGTTTTGGAGCACCCCTGAGCAGCCTGGGGAATGTCTCAGCTATGCTGTGACAGATACAATAGCCCTGAGGACTGTGAATATTGGCAATTGATTTGAGGCAGAAGGGATAATGGAAAGGGAAAACAAAAGGTCTGTTTATAGTCCAGTGTGCTTCTGCATGGATAAAGCTTCAAACAACCACCCTTTCCCTGCTGGGCCTTCACTCCTGCATTTTTAAGGTTCTCAAACTTGCAGATATCTTTCTTACTATCTCAGTTTAGTGCTCAGGGTCAACCAAAACCCAGCCAAGAGAGCTGCTCTCTGTCACCCCCCTCCACCTCCCCAGGGAAGATAAAAGGGGAAGAAGGAAGAGACTTCAAGCGTGGGAGGTAAAGCCAGAAGGGGTTTACAGGAACAGGGAAGGGGCAGTGACACTTGGGACAAGGAGCAAATGCACAGATCCAGACAAAGCCCCATCTCCACGATGGCTGATGTCAGTGCCTGAGGGTCCTTGCAGCTGGGCTGACCCAGGGAGAGGGTCCAGGGCTCCTCCCAGCACCCGAGGGACTTGGATTCTGCAGAGCAGCTGTTGAGCTGATGAGAAGGAGCAGAAGCCTGTCTCCCAAGTGTCTGAGCACAGGGATGCAGCAAGGAAGAAGGGCACAGGAAGAGGCAGAATTTCCCACTCTCCTGGCTTTTCCAGGGCACGGCAGGAGAGGGGAGGGAGACCTGACCCCTCTGTGTCCTGCCCCTGGGATCCCTCAGGGTCCTTAACACCTTCTCTCATCAGATGGGTGCCATGAAACTCCCCTGTGCCCCCTCAAGCCAGAACCCTTACATAGAGATAAAACGTGTCATGTCCCTGATCTCCTTGCTGCAATGGATGTGCCTCTGCAATCCCTCCTTCCTCCAGTGAGTTCTCAAAGTGTTTCCCTGGCTGTGGGAGCTGAGCAGTGTGGAACCCTCAGCTCTCCTCTTCCAGTTTTGATCTATTGTCCCTTTGTCCTCTCACTCCCTGCCCTTGTCCCAAGTCCCTCCCCAGCTTTCCTGGAGCCCCTTCAGGCCCTGGAAACTGCTCTCAGGTCTCCCTGGAGCCTTCTCTTCTCCAGGCTCAACACCCCAACTCTCCCAGCCTGGCTCCAGAGCAGAGCTGCTCCAGCCCTCCCAGCATCTCCATGGAAGGAGAGGGGGAGAAGATAGAAAACCAAGAAGTCTTCTCCCCTAAGGTTATCCATGTGGTCAGCATAGTCAGTAAAATGCATGCATTTGGAATGGTTTATGTGTAGTGAAAAATTGTTTTGCAAGGCAGCCATGTGTAGTTACAGTATTTCTGTAGGAAGAGATCTTAATTTGCTTTGTGAAAGGGACATGGGCAGTTTACCTGCTGTAGATACAGTGGAGGAGGAGGTTCAGTGGTTGCAGGAAACAGCAGAAGGGCTGTTAGAAGTAAAATCAAAACAAATCAGTGCTGATTTTTTTTTCTCATGTTTGAGAGGAGTTTTTTGAAGTTTCAAATTGGTCAGTTAGTTTTCTGGAGCACCTTAGTTTCCTTGGAGCTGCAGGTGGGACACCTGCCTTAACACAAGCAAACTTCCTTAACAAAATGAAGTTTTAAGCTTGGGAGCAGGATTACCTGGGCAGGAGCCACTGTGGCTAAAATCCAAATGTTGCTATGGCAAAAATGGCCCCTCTTGGGGTTTGTAAAAGTGGAAGTGATGTGAAGCACAGCAGGGTGTCCCTGCTGAGCAGAGTTGTGCCCTTTCCCAGCAGCTGGGCCTTGAGTAAAGCTTTGCTCTGGAGGAGCAGTGAATCGATTTCAGCTCAGAAAATGGATTAATTGATAGTATTTCTCAAAATAAAACAAAGTTGTAGGAGCCTAACACCAAGGGCCTTGCAACTGTTAACTTTAGAAATCCTTTAATCCTGTTGTAGAGGCTTATGTCCTGAGCTGGACACTGGTTCAAATGCTGTCACGGGGTAGGAACCAGCTCAGGCTGAGCTACCACATCTTATCCTTAGAAGTGGTGAGATGGTGATGTTGGAATGATTCTAAGAAGAGATAAGGGAGAGAGAGAAAGGCCTTGAACACATCTGCTGAGCAGAGGTACCCAAAAGTATGGTGCTCATGTCAACCTGATGAGATGATACCTCCTTCAACAGGAGGAGACAGAAGTGGGTGGATGGATTCAGAAAGGGGTGACTTGGGCTTGGGGAGGAAATTAAGTCTGGCCTGAGCTGAGGGTGATGTGACAGCACACAGTGTCAGCAGAAGTGGTGGAAGAGAGAAGGACAGAAGTGACAAAAAGCTGTGGGCCAGGGAAATTGGAGTGAGTCCAAGCAGGAGTTTGAGGAGAAAATGGTGAACACTGCTCCTGTGTTGGCGAGCTGATGAGGGTGATTTGTCAGGGCCAGAGAGGGTAATGATAGAAGAAGGGATTAAAGTCAAGGGTCTGAGTTGTTCTAGGGGATGTTCTGTATTACTAAATCTGTTAGAGGGTTGGAAATTGCAAGTTTAAGGGCCTGAAATTTAAAATGACATTTTGCAGTAGGCTGAAGAGGGTCAAGAGCACTTGACAGTCATCCTGCAGTGCTCCAGCCTGGCTGCTGGTGACAGTGGGACCAAGGCTTTGCAGGCATGGATTTTGCCAGTCAAACTGCCTTGGCAGAGGGGGGAGGGCCAGGAGATAGGGACCCAGGGTGCCTTTTTGTGCCACAGAACTTTTTCCCCAGGTTGCACAGCTGCTTGATTCAAACTTACTGGAGTTGATCTGAGCTTGTATTAAGTCTTGAGGTTTGTTTTTTTTTATCACTTCAACATTGAAGCTTATTTTCATTTGAGAATATTCAGAAGTGCTCTCTGCATTCTTTTGTTTCCAAACAGCTGGCAGTCAGAAAACATGACCATGTTGTCCTAAAATCTCAAATTTCAAATGCTCTAAAAATGTTAAGATTAGTCTCTACAAAAGGTCTGTTACTCTACTTTTTGTCTTCTGTATCCTGTGCTAAAACCTTTTCATTTTCAATTGAGTTCAAGAGCACCCTGTACCATCTCAGTCCTTCCTTCCTGGGTTTTCTTTTAGCATATCCAAGCTGGCATTTTGGCAGGTTTCAGCGTGTATAGATAAAGAGGTTACAGACACTTTGCTTTGCCCTCTGGTGCTGAAAAGCAGTAGTTGGTTCATGTTACAGCTACTCAGACTCTAGGGAAGGAGGATTCTTCTGCTAGTGCGGTCACTGTGCATTTGCTGCAGTGATGTTGTTCATCAAGATGGCCTAGAAGAAAACTGTTGTGTTTTTTTTTTTTTTAATTATTTTTCTGTATTTTTTTGCAAGGCATCCATGTGGGACTGGCACAGCCTGGCTGGCCAGAGGGGAGCAGCAGGCATGTGTTTTTTTGGAGCTGTGCTTCTGGCTGGCCCTTAGTCTGACTCCACATCCCCCACACTGGTGGTGCTAAGAGTCTCTCCTAATAGTTGTGTCCTATGAAGGTGACATCAGTGATGGAGATTCAGGCACTTGGAAGCAGGAGGAGCCTTATCCCATCACCCGCTCCATAACCTGGGTGAAAAACCTTCCACTGAGTGAAGAATCTGGCGGTGGTTTAAATTTGTCTGTGAACTGTATGCAAGCATAAATGGGATTGTGTTTTCTTTGTGCAAGCCTAGAACAGAAGCAGAAAGAGCAAATTCCTTGCAGCTGCCATCAAGTAAGAATGATCTGCTCAGCTACTTCTGTCTTTTCAGTGTGGGTCTAGAAAATTGGCTTTCTGCATCTCCATTAGCCTGGAGACATGCCTTGGACATCCATGGTGAGGCTTCCTGCATGCTGATGCCAGGTCTGTGGGCTAAATAAGCAGTCACTCTGTTTCCAGAGCTGGAAAGTAACTCTTATGCAGTTGCTTCTGACACTACCTTTTTCACATGTCACCTTTGGCAAGGTCTATTCATCAGTGGATTCACTAAAAATGGGGGGTTTTAGCTTTTTTTTTTTTTTTTTTCCCCCTTAAACAGGAAAGGAGGAGGGCAGTGGTACAGGTGGTAAAGCAGTGGGAGAAGGCAGCTGTGAAGTAAAGGAGTGGTAGAAGGGAAGGATTTGAAACAAGTGGCTGTTCACTGCAGAGCAGAAAATGTGGTCAGACCTGGTGGGGAGATCTGAGTGTTCACCTGCATGTGCCTTAGGTGCATCTAGGCTGGTTGTTTTCCCCTTCAGTGCCTGTGTTCTGCCCGTGGGGTTTCCTGCAGGAGGATCATGTGTAGGTGCTTCTGGTAGCATCACAGAGACATTAAGACTTTGAGGCATGAGTAGATGTTATTTACTGCTTTGTAAATCCTCATCCACCACAGCTTATCTGTGTCAAGGGGTCTTAGGAAACAGACCAAGCCATGTTCTTCAAGTGTTTATTGGTTGTGAGCTTAGCTAGAAGGTAGCACCTAAGACAGGTATTAAGGTCCAAGCTGGGTGCTAGCTGGAACTGGGTCACCTGTCTGAGGCTCTGGAGCAGGAGGGAGGGCTGCAGGTGTTGGCTGGGATGTGTGGGGGAGCTGGCACAGGGCTCAGCACAGATCCTGTGGATGCATCTTCTGGCGCTGGAGAGAGGGTTTTGGGCTTCTCTGTGAATGGGGCAAGAAGCTTGTGGAAGGGGGCATGTGTGTGGAAGAAAACTGATTCCCTGCCTTCCCATGCTCCTGCACATTCTGGGACTTGCCAGCTCAGAGCAGTTAGTTAACACGTGTGGAGCTGGGCAATGTTAGGGGAAAGATGCTCGGTTCGTTTTATTAAGAGGGTGCCTAAACCAGGGGGAGAGATTGTTGTGAACCAAGTTCAAAAGCACTTGTTTTTAAGATAATCTCTTCTGTTCTCATGACTAGTGTCATGCCCAGAGTCTGCTGACTCCTTGGCTGAGGTGTGCAAACATGCAGCTTCTCTTCAGGGCTTTCTCATCTCCTTTCATTGTCCTATTTGTTGGTTGCTGGTAAGGATAAAGTAGATCTGATAAAGGATTGTGGCAAGGACTTCCCTATTTCTGGGAAAGTGTGTATCAGCTGTAAATAATGCTGGATGTTTGCTGCTCAGAAACCTCCCTCTTTGCTGTGAGGGAATATAGCAAATTCCTTTTCAGTGTGTTGCAGCCACATACCAGCCAGGGTGCTCTCTACACCTGGAAGGTTGAATATAAATCAGAAGAAGCTTCTCTGGAACAAATGTACTGACAACAGGCTTGTGGTGCTGCTTCCTGATGCAAACAGAAGTTTATTTTCTATTATGGATTAATATCTTTGCAGTGTGTATTTTCTTCATACAGGCTCCTCAACCTTCTTTTGCAAGTATCACTCAGATAGGAAAAACAAACTCTTTGCCTCCAAGCTTATCTCAAGCTGAATGCAGTATCTTTGTTCT
>NW_009952053.1:502468-529066 GCF_000747805.2 Chaetura pelagica
TGAACTGTTCAGGACCATATAATATAAATTTAAAGTTTAAAAACAAGACTGTTTATTCAAAACAGGAGGCTTATTTGCAGAAGCTGCTGGGCCTATAACCTGCTTCCAAGTCATGTTTTGTCTTGCAAGGTACAGAAAGTAATGTCAAGTATGTCAACAGCAGTAAAACTTGGTGTTGAGGGTTTGAGATGGCAGTAGTTTTCCTTGCAGACCTAAGTGTTTTGTTTATCCTGTTTTGCTTTCTCTGGGTTGCTGGGAATGTGTTATGTCCTAGGAGTACTTTTTAGTCTGCACGTTACCCAGCAAGAACCTCCTGCTTTACACGTGTGGCACCTTGATCTGTGAGGGCAAGGGGATGTCTTTGCAAAGAAGCAAGGAGAGAGCCTTGAAATTCCTGGAGGTCAAAGCTGGTGGGTATGCTTTGGTAGGGGATGATGCACTGGAGCCAGGGTCTGAACTGCTGTTCAGCCTTGTTGTGGTTCCCTGGAGCTATGGTGTGTGGTGTGCTGTGGGAGAGGGCAAGAAGTCCAGAGGAGGCCATGGAGATGATCTGAGGGCTGGAGCACCTCTCCTACAAAGAGAGGCTGAGAGACTTGGGGTTAATTCAGCCTGGGGAAGGTTCTGGGGAGACCTTAGAGCACTTTCCAGTGCCTGAAGGGGCTCCAGGAAAGCTGGGGAGGGGCTTGGGACAAGGGCAGGGAGGGAGAGGACAGAGAGTAGTGGCCTTAAACTAAAACAGGAAAGGTTTAGATTGGATGCTATGACGAAGTTCTTCAAAATGATGATGGTGCATCACTGGGACAGATTGCCCAGGGAAGCTGTGGCTGCCCCATCATGGAAATGTTGAAGGGCAGGTTGGATGGGGCTTGGAGCAGCCTGGTCTGGTGGGAGGTGTCCCTGCCATGCAGGGGGGTTTGTCCTACATGATCTTTCAGTTCCCTCCCAACGCAAACCATTCCATGATCTATGATCTCTGTGAAGTGATGAGCTGGAAGGTGGATCCAGAGCCATGTCCCATGCTCCAGCTCCTGTCAGGGTCTGCTGTGCATCCTGCAGTCTGGTGTTGCTGGGGCCTCATGGTGCACCCCACTGTGGCAGAACTGGGGCGCCCGGTGTCGGCTTTGCGCTCGGCACTCACTGCAGGTCGTTTTCTCCAACAACTAGTTGCCCATTTGGGGTTTTCCCTTCAAAACAAGGTGCCTTGCACAACCTCTTCTGAAGGGTATTGTCTGTTTTCAGACCTCCATTCCACATTTTCAGGACTGCTGTGAGTTTTAACTCCATCCTCATGCATTTGTGTAGTACCTGCAGACACAATACTCATTCTTCCTTCAGTTTCATAAACGTTTGGGCTTCCACTTTTGAACCACAACATGTGTAATAAGCTTGTCTGATTTAATTGCATTTAATATAAATCAAATTGCTTTTTGTTGTCCTTTGTTTGTTTGTTTGTTTTTTTCCTCAGAGCTTGTCCCAAGTTTATTAAACTGGGTTATCTGAATTATGAAAAACTTACATAAATTTGGTCTGTTCAAGGGACAAAGCTTTTGGCTGTGTGGGTATTCTGAGGAGATAAAAAAGAAGTTTACAAAAATGAAAGACTTCTGTCGGCTGCTTTGCAGATTAAATAATAAAAATTTGGAATGGAGGAAGAAAAGTTAAATTTTTGTTTTCAGCTTAGCTGCCTGCATTGCCACTTCTGAAATCTTCTAGCAGAGAAATATTTCCCCACAGTCCTTGTGTCTTCTTTCTCCAATTCAGTGAACACCTGAGGAGTGGTCACCTAGTTCTTGCAAAGTTTGTGAAAAATATATCCTAAAAATTTGAGAATGAAGTTAAATTTCTAGACCTTTTAATCACTTGTTAGAAGAAACCTGGGCCTTACCCAATTTACTTCCATCCTTATGTAAAATGCACAGCTTGCTCTTTTAAGTATAGCAGGTCTTTCAGGTTAAGTGAAAGAATACAGTGTTCAGCTGACTTGTCTTCCTTCCATGTGTCCAGTCCCTGTCTCAAGCTGTAAACTCTGCCAGTACTGGTGAACAAACTATAAATGGTAGTGGAGTTTTTTTTGTCGTAGCACTTTGTGCAAGTGACACGGACATTTATGAAGACTGACCAATCTCACAAGCAAAAGACAGAGAGATTTCTGAGACAGATGAATTTTGCTTTCTTGATTACTTGTATTTGATGCTAATTACAGAATAATAGCTTCTTAGATTTACTGCAAGCTAATTGTGCTTTCAGAATAAGGTATTTGGATGGCAATAGGCTCTTTTTGTATGTGTGTCTGTGTTTTGTATAGCAGCACACTGAAAAATTTGCTTATGCCAATAAACATTTCAGTGATTCCTCATATTTACATTTTTGTGCTCTAGCAGAGCAGGCACCTTCTGTGCTGAAAGATCAATTCCCCCAAGGAAATCAGGTTTTGTTGTATCTGACTAAACTTAAACCCCAAACTGTTGACATTTGACGTTTGTGCAAGATGCTCCATCCAGAGCTGAGCAAAAGAAAAATGCTTTTAGTACCTGTTGGAGTTGAAATTAATCTTTTATAGCTTTAAGAAGTTACACTCTTCTCATTTGGGTATTGCTGTTTGTTGTATTATTTTTACTTCTTGAAGCAGATGCTCTCCGTGCTTTGTTAGGACCAAACCAGCCAGGAAGCCAGGGCAGTGTCCCCTGTGGTCTGTGCCAGTTGCTCCCCTGTGTTTTGGTAGCTGAGCTTTGCTCTATTTAGGTGCAGGCACTGGAGAAGCAGAATTTATCCCAAAGCAGCCTCCTCAGTGACACGACTGAAATTGCATCAAGATGCTAGAAATAGTGTCTCATTTAAAGTTATGTTCCTAGTTGATGACAAGCTGAGAAGTCCAGATTGAATTTTTTTATGTAAACTTTTCTTTTTTTTCCTTTTAGCTTATTTAAATTCCCAGAGTTGGTCTGCCAAATGAAACGCATGCATTTAGCTTCTACTTGTCAAACGTTGGCAAAGATAATCCTCAGGGAAGCTTTGACTGTGTCCAGCAGATGGATTCAAGGTAAGTTTTCCTTAACGTTCTCTTTCATGGCAAATTCAAGTAGATTCTGTGGCTTTGAGCATATAGTGAAAAACCTGTAGCAGAAGCATGCTCCTAGTGATGAGCTGCAGTAGAAAATTAATTCCTAGCAATACCATGATTTCTTGCTAATTATAAATGCTTGCTTCTACACAGAATTCTTTTGGGTTTTGCTCTTAAAAAAGTAACCTTTTGAGTACTTTCTCACCACTTAGTGCTATTTTTGAAGGCATTTGGAGTTCAAGCTAGACCAGATCCCTTCCTCAACTATAAGTAAATATGATTATGGCTGGCAGCGTGCTAGCCTGCTGGCCATGATGGATAGTTGTCTCATTTTAAGAACCACATGAAAGTGACCTTACCCATAATTGCACGACCATGGTGTTTCAGAACCCAAACGTAACACGGCGGCGCCGTATCCCGGGTCCTTGGAGTCACAGTGAACAGTGCTCAAAAGGCAACAAAATCCTGTGCTGATACAGGAAAGTTTGCTTCAGCTCCTAGAATATGGAGCTCAGCATACTACTGATGTGGTCCAGTGGTGTCGAATAACTGTTTGTTGCATTTGATTAATTAGGGCATGGCAGAGTTTGTGTATTGACCTGGGGAAGCTGATAGCAAACAATGTGTCTCCTAAGGGCACCGCTCGGGTTCTGGGTTACAGCAGAGATTCTGACCTCAAGTTCAAAGCAGAGGTTTCTCTAGGTAGTGGTTTTGAGGAGCAGTAAGGAAATGAGCGGGTTTAACAGTTCTCTAACTAACAGGAGATCTCTCAGCATCCTCATCTTCTTTCTTTCCTTAGCATCTCCTACTACAGTACAGCCTTTCAGTGAACTTCACTGATGGGACTGGGAACAAGCCAAATGGTTTAGTGGCAGACCTGGGGGAGCCTGGGGCAGTGTGGGGCTTTTTGGGGTTTTATTTTATTTTATTAAACTGTCTCTGAAAGGGGCCAGACAGCTGCCCAGGCTGTCACAAAACAAGCAGCAGGACTGCATGCCAGGGGTGAGAGGTCCTGCCTCTGCTTCTGGCCTTCCTCTCCCAAGCATCTTCTTTGGGAAGTTACACCTTCAGTTAAATTGAATGGGATTAATTTCGTAAGTAAGATTAAATTTAAAGCTGCTTTAGCTCTGAATAACTTGCCAAGGCAGTTTTAATGTGGTTTTACTAATCTAGTTCAAAATCTAATTCAGACTGGCTTTCACGAGGTGCTTTGTGCGAAGCGCCTGCAGAGTAAGCGCACAACTTGTGTGGTGTTATACATGGAGTCATCTAGAAAAATAAACCCTGAGAGGGCTTCTGCAGGGCATCTAGTCTTAATTTTGTGCTCAAGGCAGGCCCGGCTTCCAAACTGGCTCAGGTTTTGGAAATGCCCAGCCATAGGATGGGGATTGTGCAGTGTTTTGGTCAGGGTTTGGCTGCTCCTGGGGTGAGAAAGCGCATAAGGGCAGCGACGTTGGAGGGAATGGGCAACAGGTTAAAGCTATGCTTTCAGGAGACAGCAAGGACCTCTTTCTTTCTGTTGTAAATGTCCTGATTTAAGAGCAAGGAATGGGTACATTGCTCTAGGCTTTGGACAAAACTCTAGCTGTATCATCTTGATGTACCAGTCAGTGGCTTGGTCCAGCCTCATGACTTTCAGAAATGACACAGTAAGTTGAGGTGTGAGATTCTTGAACCTTCGTCTTGGAGCCTTGATGGGGAGTTTTAGGGTGGTCCCCCCAGCCCTGCCCAGGCCACCCCTGCCCCGTGTCCCTCAGCACCATCTCCAGGGCTTGGAAACCCCCCCAGGGATGGGGACTCCCCCCCTGCCCTGGGCAGCCTGGGCCAGGCCCTGACAACCCTTGCCAGGCAGGAATTGTTCCCCAAATCCAACCTCAACCTCCCCTGGCACAACTTGAGGCCGTTCCCTCCTGTCCTATCCCTTGTTCCTGGGGAGCAGAGCCCGACCCCCCTGGCTCCAACCCCCTCTCAGCAGCTGCAGAGCCAGAAGGTCTCCCCTCAGCCTTCTTTGCTCCAGGATCAGCACCCCCAGCTCCCTCAGCTGCTCCTCCCAAGTTCTCCAGCCCCTTCTCCTCCTGCTCCAGCCCCTTCCCCAGCTCCGGGGCCCTTCCCTGGACACGCTCCAGCCCCTCCATGTCCTTCTTGTCCTGAGGGGCCCAGACCTGCCCCCAGGACTCCAGGTGCCCCCTCCCCAGTGCCCAGCACAGGGGGATGATCCCTGCCCTGCTCCTGCTGCCCACACTGTTCCTGATGAAGTCTGGGATGCTGGTGGCTGCCTTGCCCACCTGAGCACACACTGGCTCATCTCTAGTCTCTCAACCAACACCCCTCAGGTCTTTTTTGCCCCAGGCACTTTCCAGCCACTTGTCCCAAGACTGCAGCACTGCCTTGGGTTGTTGAGACCCAAGTGCAGGATCCTGGTTGAACCTGTCATGTCCCTGAACCCCGGGGGATGCTGGCAGGTGAAGCACCAACAAACACTTCTCAGCACTGCCAGACTCACAGGGTGGGAGGTGAGGAGGTGGACACCTTGGAAGGCAAGATGAGGGGGCAGTGGGGTGCAGGCTTTGAGGGGAGGCTGCTCAGCCCTTCATGGGGCCACCGTGGACCACCTGAGGCAGAGGAGAGGAGCTGTGCTGGAATGAGAGCTGGGCAGCGGGTGGAAAACCAGCTGCCCGAGTTGTCCCTCTAATTGTCACTGCAGCACGGGCCAGCACAGCCACCAACACTGCCACTCAAACAGGGGGATGTGAGGAAGTTGTCATTACACCAGCAGCTAAAGCTGGAACAACTTGGATCTGTAGAGACAATTGGAAATAACATCCACACCCTGAGCAGCTATCAGAGCTGGAGAGCGGTTTTCCTCACCAGGCAGGTTTTCAACGTTCCTGATACAACCATACTTCTAAACCTGAACTGGTGCTCAGGCTCAACCTTTTTCAATGTTTTTGTAGTTCTGGAGCCTCGCAACTTAGTTGCCTGGGACTTATAAAGAATCAAATTGCAGTATGTCCATCAAGGGATTCGTATCAGACGACCAGAGAGCGCATGACCCAGGCGGAAGAGGAGTCGCGTAATCGAAGTGCAAAGGGTATTAAACCTGGTGGACCATCTGTAGGTATGGTTGTATTTCATTTTCTACTAGATGTCTGTAAGTCTTCAAATTCAGTATTTCATCTTTTCAGCGTGTCCCTCGGGAAGGTGGTTGTGCTCAGAGGATTTGGCTGTAGGTAGCTTGCCCTGACGTTGCAGATTTACATTCTCCTGTTGCTGCGTTCAGATATTAGCCATTTTTCCCCCAGAAATCCTCCCAGTCCTTCCTTGTTCCCACATCACTTGACTGGCTGAAATTTTGACCATGGAGGTGGCAGGTTTTTATCACCCTGTGTCCTTAAATTCTGTGGTTTAGTAGCCAATGATTTGTTTTCATCGTCGCACTTTTGAGTACCCAAATACTGTGATAAACTTACCCTTAATTTCTAATCTGAAAAAATTGACACTGAGGAAGTCTCACGTGTACAAATTTGTAAACTTAATATGAAAAACTTTGCTTTTCACGCTTGCTAATGTGGATTAAGTTGTATTTTGTGTCCTGGTCATTAAGAAGCAAACGTTACCACAGGACAATGGGATTTGTTTTAGTTTAATTTTGGCAACTTTCCATGGTTTTATTAGTTTTCCACAAAACAAAAAGGGTTTAGGTGGTGTCATTCTGGGTAGTTTCCCTGAGAAGCCTGCAAGCTGCACATCATTGCAAGGTGTGAACTTTACACCAAGGGAGCTGGGCAGGAGTTAATACCAGGATGGTGGAGGTGGGACTTCATATTGTCCAAACTGCCTTTTAATGACAGCATGAGAGGAGCCACTTCCATCTGCTTCTCATCATCCTTTCAGGCAGCTGCAGAGGAACGAGGTCTCCCCTCAGCCTCCTCTTCTCCAGGCTGAGCAGCCCCAGCTCCCTCAGCCTCTCCTCACCAGACCTGCTCTCCAGACCCCTCCTCAGCCTGGCTGCCCTTCTCTGCCCCCTCTGCAGCCCCTCCGTGTCCTTCTATCCTGTGGTGCCCAAACCTGCCCCGGTGCTGGAGCTGCAGCCTCAGCAGGGAGCAGAGGGGCAGGATCCCCTCCCTGCTCCTGCTGGCCACACTGCTCCTGATGGAGCCCAGGATGACATTGACCTTCTTGGCCACCTGGGCACACTGGCTCATGTTCAGCTGCTCTCAATCAACCCCCCCAGGTCCTTTTCTCCCAAGCACTTCTCAGCCACTCTTCCCCAAGCCTGGAGTGTTGCCTGGGGTTGTTGTGACCCAAGTGCAGGACCCAGCACTTGGCCTTGTTGAACCTCATACAATTGGCCTTGGCCCATGGATCCAGCCTGTCCAGGACCCTCTGCAGACCCACAGCCCCATGGATCCAGCCTGTCCAGGTCCCTCTGCTGAGCCTTCCCACCTTCTAGCAGATCAGCACTCCCAGCCAGTTTGGTGTTGTCTGCAAACTGACTGAGGGTGCACTCAGTCCCTTCATCCAGATCATGGATAAAGACATTGAGCAAGACTGGTCCCAAAATTGAGCCCTGGGGGACACCACTGGTGACCAGTCACCAACTAGATTTGACCCCATTTACCACAACTTTCTGTTTTTCCAGCCAGCTTCTTACCCAGTGAAGACAGCACTTGTCTATGCCATCCAGGAGATGCTGTGGGAGATGGTGTCCAAGGCCTCAGCAAAGTCGAGGCAGACAACATCCACAGTCTTCCCCTCATCCAATAGGGGCTTGCATGGGCACAGAGATGAGGTTGTTCAAGCAAGACCTCCCTTTCATAAACACACCCTGTTTATCATCCTCTGCTTCCCTGGCTGCCCTGCACTTGGGTCACAGGGGTGACTTTCGAACATGCTTCATGCAGTACAAGTTAGGAGCTGCAGCTTCTAATCACCTTAATGCTTGGTTATGTTTCCAGTTTGCTCTTTGTTTAAACTGTTTTGGAGACATGGCTTCCGGGAGGTGTGTTGTTTGAATCCTGCTTAGACCATCTGGTTTGTTTATCTAGATTGAATTAAACTTGTCAAAAGGCTTGTAAGACATTCCAGCCAGCAAGTTCGTGGTGTTCTAAAAATGTAACCATGTGTGCTTGCAGGGTTGGCTTTTGAAAACCAGAAGGGCAAAGTCCAAGTAACGTGCAAGGTAGAAAGTTTACTGAGGTTTGGCCTCCACTGAAAAATGGAAGCAGGTTTTTGGTGTTCCTGTGGACAAGCTCAGCTCAGTCTTGGTGTCTGACAGCAGAAAGCAAGATCCAGGGCTCATTAAGTCTCCCTCATCATGTACCAAGCATGAGTTGTTAATTGCAGGAAAATGCCTAGTTTCTGTCACATCCTCTGCTGGATTGCAACCAGTATTTGCTGCAATGATTTTCTGTAGTGTTATGTTAATTTATTGAATTTTTTTTTCCTGTACTATAGCAAATGGTATTAAAGAAACAAAATAAAGATAGAAAAGTTTGCATCTTTCTCTGGAGAACAGATTCAGGTTGGGTGGTGGTGTTTTTAAGTTATGGATGCTTCACTTGCACACACTTGTATTGTTCCTCCAGTTGAGAAACTCGTCCTTTCATAGGGTTTGATCTAAAATGCTGTGCAGGCTGTGTTTAAAACCTCTCTGGCCTTGGTCCCAAGGACTGTTTATTCTTGGTGCATTGCTTCTGACAAACTTAGGCCTACTTCAATTGAAAATGTGGTGTAACTTCTGGTAGCTCAGGTGATTAACACTGTAGTGTCTGTGAGCAGTGATGCAATTGATTGTGTAGGATTGGTCTCCCTGGGCATTAATAGGACATATTTTAATTCCATGGAAGATCTTTGCATCACACTTTGGAGTAATCTTCTAAAAGAAATGCCTGATTCTGGGCATTCAGGGCTAGACTTTACAAGCTGGGGAAATCATAAAAGCACCCTCTGTATAAATAACCAGTGAAGTCTTTCTACCAAGATCACCCAATTAGCAGCTTTTTTAAAAGCTATTGCATAGTTCTCTGTTAATGCCTAGCTCGATGCATCCTCACTACCTGCACATTCTTACAGATCTTGAAATGCTAATTAAATACAGCTCCTAGAGTTTAGCCAGCTTAGTAAATAAAGTCAATTTTCCCAATGTCCCATTCTCTTCCTCTCCCTCTCTCTCTTCCCCTTCCCTCTCCTTCTTCTCTCCCCCCTCCCTCTCCTTCTTCTCTTCCCCCTCCCTCTCCTTCTTCTCTTCCCCCTCCCTCTCCTTCTTCTCTTCCCCCTCCCTCTCCTTCTTCTCTTCACCCTCCCTCTTCGTTTCTTTTCCCTCTCCCTCTCACTTCAGGGAGAAGAGCACAGGTCAGAAAAGCACCCCTAAGCATTCCAGATGTTGTTCCTCAGAGGAAGAGGTCAACCCCCATTAACCTGGCCAGCACCATCCGGAGGACTCAGACCCAGAGCTCCGTGTCCCAGCGGCCCTACAGGGACAGGGTGATTCACCTCCTGGCCCTGAGGAGCTACAAGAAACCAGAGTTACTTGCTCGCTTGCATAAAGATGGTGTCAACCAAAAGGACAAGAATTCCCTTGGAATTATTCTTCAGCAGGTGAGATCATGGGGTTTGTGCCAGTATTTTTTCCTTCCTGCTGCTTTTCCCCGTGGTTTTGAAGTGTGCTGCTCTGACCTCTAAATTAGAAAATATTAACTTACTTGATGCATCTTTTTTATTTTTCAAGCGTTTTTTTTCAGTCAGGTGCCCCAAACTGCAAGTCAAGGTGAGCAAAGGAAAGAAAAATTTAAAAAATTTGGGGGAGAGTTTTTGTTTTTGCTAGGATGGCAGGTAATAACTGTTTCTAGCTTTGTTGTTCCTAATGTCTTATTTTTGTCTCTCTCGTTTGTAGTTCTGCTTAACTGAAATAAATTGACTGTGCTTGCTCTGGAAAGCGTGACATAGTTAATCATAGTATTTAATATTTCTTGTGACAAGTTTACAAGGAGAGAACTTTGGTAATCACATAGGTTAGTGTTTGATTTGGAAGTAGCTGGTGGCCTGTAAATAGTTCTTGGCTTCTCTTGGGATCTGTTTGAATTACAATCCTGGGAAAGGGGCCCTGGCCAAGTCACAGATTTAAAAAAGTGGTGGGTCAATGTTGAGCATAGCTTTTCCTTGCTTTCACATGGATTGTGTCTTTATCTTTTTTCTTCTTTTTTTTTCATTCAGTATCTTTTCCAGTGCTCCTTTGTGTTAATTTCCACTTGTATTTCTTTATCCATCAAAATTACTGGTAAGCCTATAATATTATAGGTGAAGCTTTTAACCTGTGTGTTCTAGAGTGCCACATTAATTTCCTATTAGAGCAGTCAGAAAAGGCTTCCCAAAGAATTGTAAGATGCAGTGATTCCTCCCTTTTTAAATACTCCCTGTGGCTCAGTTATGCATGTATTAATATGTAAAGTAGGAATGTTTCCTATTTGTCTAGGAAACAGACTGTTGTGGAACCTATTAAAATGAGTAAAAGTCAATGTTTATACAGATTTGGTTGATCCTAAAGAGAATTAAAAAAGCTGATTGCTTGAACATGTTAAGTATCACTGCTTTGTTTGCCCAGTGGCAAAAAAAGTGGTGGGTTCTTTCACCCTGGAGGCATCCACAGTTTAACAGAAGTTCTTGCACATTAATTGAAGCTGTCAATTCATACTTCAAGTTGATTATAAAATTCCAAAAGCTCAGATACGTGGAGGATAAAAGGTATAAAAAATGTCTCCTATCCATTATGCTTGACCATGTTCAGGGCTTTGTTGGAGGCTGTTTCCTATATGTGACCTCATGGCACTGGTTTGCATTGACAAATTATCACATTAGCAGCACTATGCCCTCAAAAGCCATACTCACACTTTTCTTACCTCATAATGAAAGGCTTTTTTTTTTGTACAAATCTAAAATCAGCAGCTTGACCTTGCTAAGATCCAAGATGTGCAGATTGGCTTCACTTAGAGTACAGCTTTAATTCTGTTTTTTAACAAGTGAATTGCTGTTTCTGGGCACCTTCATTATTTATTTATTTTTAAGTGGGGGACAGACAGACATGCACACAGACATGAATTAGCAGTATTAATCATGTTTTGGAGGAAAATAATAGGCAAAGCTGCAAAACACAATGGTGGGGTTTTGAGTTGTTCATTGTTGTCCACCAGGCAAACTGACACTTTCTGAGGTTTTCTCTGCACGTCTGAATGGGTGTCAGGTGATGAAATCTAAAATAGCCCCTTAGGTGCCAATGGTCTCAAAGGTTTGCCAGCTCAATTGAACTTTTTGAGTAGACTTTGTATTTTTCTTGAAGAAGACAGAAACCCATTTTATTTTCAAAGGTGTGCAGCAAAGCAAGCATACGACCTTCTCCTGACAAGGGTTTGTTGTAATGAACCCCATGTCTGCCAGGCAAGGAGTGCATCTGAGCCTGTTCCCCTCTCCTTAACCATTTTAGCACTAAATCATGTTTTCAAAACATAACTTGTTGGGTATGGGTAACAGTTATTTTTTTTACCCAGTCAGTCATATGGTTTAAAACCAATGGGGTAGATGAATCATCCATCTTTGTATCAAAAAAGAAGCTCAGTGCCAGCTGGGTTATCACAAAACATTGTTGTGGCAGTTTTCTGGTGGCTGAGGCACTTAAGAAAGAAGAGCAGTTCAGTTTATCAGGAGAAATGAGGAGATACTGTGGTGGTTACTGTGATGATGGAAAACATGGATTGTCCCTGGCACAGTCTATGCCCACCATCACAGTGTGGCTGTGTTTTCCTGAGGATGAACAGCTCTGAATTGCTCTGTGGACATGGTGTTCTCCACGTCTCAAGAAAAGAACAGTCAATGGAAACAGAAATGAGGCCCCTCAGCTTATGTCATGCAAGGAGGGTGTGAAGTTTTGGCATCGTTTGCCCTAATTCCCAGTGCTGCATTAATGACAAAAAAACCACCAACCCAAAACAGGTGGTGCAGAGAGAGGTTTTCAGAGAGCACGTTTTCTACAATCAGCAGTTTGGGGTTTTCTTGCGTCCAAATCTTTGCCTCCCAAATTGACCACACACTGCAAAATCAGTGCTCATCCCACGAGAGCTGCTTTGCTCTTCACATCTGAAAACCTGGAGAACTGGTGTGTAATTTTGTTTTCAGCTTTGACTTGGCTTTGCAGTACCAATCTTATTTCTATAGTTTGCATTTAGGTGTAATGAACATTTATTTTCTTAAATGTCTGCCTGTAGGTAGCCAACCTGAACCCAAAGGATAATTGTTACACTCTGAAGGATTATTTATTTAAAGAAATTCAAAAAGATTGGCCTGGATACAATGAAATAGATAAACAGTCATTGGAGTTAATGCTTTCTAGGTAAGTTCAGTTTTTAGGGGAAGGAAAAGAGCCATTTAAATTCTTTTTCTGGGAAATGAATGTCTGACTTCCGTATAATGAAAGAACTATGACATAGACATTTTTGCCTTGTAACCTGAAATGTTGGGTCATCCTTACAGAAAATTAAATTCATCTCAGAATGCCAGCAGCACCAGCCGTTTGGAATGTTCTGTAACTCCTGACAAAGATGCTCTATCAAACACTTCCCAGGTATTTTGTTGTGTTTTGGTTTTGTTTTTTTTACTTTAGTGTGTTAAGATTTATCTCACTTTATATTGGTGTATATAAGAGCTGTGATGAGAAGCACTAGTATTTCAAGTGTCTTTAATACATGAAAAACTGAAGCACTTGTTTCTAATTGGATTATTGTATCTTTTTTTTAAAGATGGTTGCACTGTTGAAGACTGCAAAAAAACTTAGGGCCACATAGCTTAGTCACAGAATGCCAGGTTGGAATGGACCTCCAGGACCATCTGGGCCAATCTCTCTGGGTGCTGCTCTAGTTGACAGGAGGTGGCTCAGCTCCCTGTCAAGCTGAGACTTAAACCTGTCCAGTGTGGGGGAATCCACCACTTTCCCTGGGAGACTGTTCCAATGTCTGATTGTCCTCATGGGGAAAAATTCACCTCTTGTGTCCCATGGGAATCTCCCCAGGAGCAACTTGTGCCCATCACCCCTTGTCTTTTCCGTGTGTCTCCTTGTCAACAGGGAGTCTCCATCTTCTTTGCAGCCACCCTTAAGGGTTTCTAGGTTGAGTGTTCTGTGTTTTAGAATAGTCATTACAATATTCAGAAAAGTAAACAGTATTTTGTAAATGCACCTAGATCTCTGACAGAGACCACCCCTGTGGTGTTTGAACAGCCAACACCTTGGCCTAAACCACAGCTGTCCACCTGTAGCAGATGGTTCTTGCAGAAGAATAAACTTCCCTCTAGAGTCCAAATTAATCTGCTGAACTTCTTGGTCACCCATTATGGTTACACAACCCTGCACTTTCTGGTTGGAGACTTGAAACTGTTTTGTATTGCCACGTAACTTGTTAACCTTGGTGTGTGTAGAAAGGTCTTCCAAAGACGAGATGTGTGCGTATTTTTGTTACATGACTGCATGTGTTCAAGGCTCTTTGTGATGTGGTGGTTGCCATGCATAAAATGTGCCCAGAGGTCCTCGTGCTGCTGCTTAAATACAAAGCTTAGGAAATAAGGACATATTACAGCAGTGATCCACTTGGAGGGTTATTGTTTTCCCTACGGGCATGATTTAACACCCGTTTGGGTTCAGGGTAGCCCAGGTGTGAAAGGCAGATCTGCATCAGCAGGTGCTCCCTCTGCCTTCCCCTGGCCTTTTCAGACAGAAAATGTTGTGTGTCCTGTTTTCCTGTCGATACAAGAGAACAATGCAAACCTCTTTAGAAGAAGCCTGGGGAACTCTGCTTAAAAGGCATCAATTTAAGGAAGAGCTTCACACTTTTTGTAACCAGAGCTGCACTTTGTTGCCTGCAGTGCAGCAAGGTGGAGAGCATGGGAAGCTTTTCACCACTGCAATATTTATGTACAGCAGAGGAGGGAGGGCCATCCTCAGTTTTCCCCTGACCCACCAGTCAGAGCATTAACGGGTGCAGGTCCCAGGGGCCTCTTGGCACCTTCCTCCATGGATGTAGAGTTGGGATTTACTTCCATGGGGTGGCACAGAGCTGTGCCTCTTGCTCGTGGTCCAAGCCGTTGTGTGTTCCTCAGGGTGGGCAGTGTGTGCTTGCTGGAGAGGAGGGTGAACCAACTTCTTGGCTGGACACACAGCTGTAGCAAAACTGGTTGTTTGTTTTTTTTTTACCCATTCTTCCAGCTTTGCACTTCTTTGCACTCTTGGTAAGCACACCACAGCCAGCATCTAGGGGCTGCTTCAGTAAATCATGGGGCCGTGGGACAGTGGAGGCTGAACCCAGAATGTCCAATGTGGGGGAATCTGCCACTCCCTTGGGAGACTATCCCAGTGTTTGATTGTCCTCATGGTGATAGTTTTACCAGTTTCCAGAGGGAAATTGGTACCTGAACAATACTCACCCTCCGCGGGGAAAGTCTTTCCTAGAGCTGCTGGAGGGAAGCCCCCCTCTCCCAAAGCGTTTTACCTGTAGTTTTTAAGAACAACTTGCTAAATTGTAAGATTGGGAGCTAAGAATGGACTCAACCATGTACTGAGCTGCAGTGCTGCCTTGTCTGGCAGCCGTTTTTGTGTGAGAAAGATGTTTCCAACAACTGCCTGTTCAGAAACGCTCCCTTTTTCAGACGCGGGAGCAAGTTCTGCTGGTCTTTAATTTTCTCTTTTCCCAATGATTGCAGAAACGGGTTTTGAATTCTGTTTTCACTGACCCCCTGATGCACAAGAAGCAGAGGATCTATCCCCTGCCCAGCCGGATCCCCCCACTCTTCCGGGGTCACCCCTGTGCCCCCACTGAGACCCTCACTGCCGCCCGCCCGCCGCCTCCCGCACCCTTTCCTGCTTCCAACCCTCCTCAAACTGCCAGCTCCATCTCCCCCAGCACCCCTGAGGGAAGAGGGACACAAGACCTGCCACTGGATGTCTTCAGTCAAAACAGCAGGAGGACCCACGAGGACCAGCAACAAAAAGATACCTCTGAAACCCCTCTGGGGATCCCGGCGCCTGCTTCCCTGCCCGAGAAGCCTCCCAAGTCCGTGGGCCACCAACACCAACAGCCTGAGAAGAGAAAAGAGCATGAGGAGGAGAAAAGCACAGTGCAGGACACTTTGGGTGTGAGCAAGGAGAAAGGCCTTGAAAAAGAAGAAACTGCCAAGCTGAAAAAATCCTCCCAGTTGGATTCAGATGAAGGTATTGTCGGTTGCGCTGCTTTTCCTACCTGTTATGTGGCAACCCTGGTGGAAAGGGGGCAGTAAAACCAGGGGCTGGAAATCCAAATGGTCTTATTTTTCTCACTCGCTGTGTATTAAGTGCCCTTGCCATTGCCCTTATGTCATAGTTGTGAAGTATCTATTTATTTATATATTTTTTTAATCCACCTGTGATACATCCTAACTGTTAGTTTTGAAAAAAACAAACTAATGAACAAAACAGCAACCAAAAAACCCACCTAAACCAGAAGCTGGACTTGATCTGCTGGAACCTTAACTAAATCAGGTTCACTCTTAAGAATTCTCACGTTGTAGTACAAAAATCATTAGAACAAAAGTCATAAATCGATTGCTCTTGGGCAGAAAATGTTGAGGAGGAAAAGACAGGTACTAGAAAAAGAGAAGGGAGGGATTTTTTTGCTTGATTTCCAGTAAGCTAAAACTTTCTGCAGATTTTAAGGTCTAGGTGCTGAAAATAAACACCTGTCACAGTGCTTGCTACATGCAGGTTTACCAGACATTATTGTATTTCTGTGTCACAGCACAAGGTTCACAAAACTCTGCCTTTCCAAGGAAAGTCTAAAACCTACATGAACAGGCCTGTGGTTTGCTCTGTTTTTGGTTTGAACTGTGGCTGTGAGCTCCTCTCCATCTTAGCTGCACGACTTCAGAAGCTGTGGAGATGGCAGACACCTCAAGTGGCATTGACAAGCTAAGCAGAAAGGCACCAAGAACAGGTGATTCCTTGGCCACACAGGAAACAGGGCAGAGCTGAGCTGCTGGGTTAGACGTGTGACATGTCTTGTTTCAGAGGTTTTGCTGGCAAAAGCCCTTTCCTCCCACAGACATCTCTAGAGAGTGCAGGGAGGTGTCCTTGTGGGTTGGTCTTCTCACCTCTACCCTGGGCATACTACACACAGGGCTTGGGATTGCTTTGAAAATGTTAATGCTAGAATTTATAAGCACGTTGAGCATCTTCCTCCAGAAGCCAGAATTCTGAACAGCTGGGGAAGGAAAACTCTCTACCACGTTACAATTTGGTGCTTTCATGGAAGCTTCCAAGTGGACCCAGCCATGCCCACAAATGCACTTGAATTCCAGGAAATAAGATGCCCCCAGCAAAACTGTTCCCATGAGTTGCATTGCACATACTGTGACTGTGAATATTACTGTTTACATGTCTCTCAGATTTTGAATTACCAGTTCTGCACTTTTTTTTTATACTCCTGCTTTATGCCAGGTAATAATTTTAATATTTAAAAGCAAAAGAATCAAGTAGAACTTCACATGGTGACTCTTTCTTTCTGCATAACTTAAAGGTCATATAGCTTAGAGGTTTTCAGGAATGGCTGGTCTTTACCAGAAACTGTGTTTAAACAGTGGCAAAGTAAAATAATAATGAATATAAAGGGTTGTGTGTTTTCTAAGCTTGCCACAAAACCCCAAAGGAAAAAGAGAGAGAGATTACTAAGGTAATGTTTCCTCCTGTTCCAGCTCACTTTTCTTTACAGTGGCTATTTTTCTTATTTATCAAAAAGACAGAGGGCTCTTGAAATATTCCTTTAAAAAGAGGGATTAGAGATTAAGTGTACTGTGCTTTCAGTAATGCCATTTAAAAGAGCAAACATGTAACTCCCAAGCCCAGTATAGCCACATTAATGGAGCAAGGCTTTGTTAGGGGTTATTGGAGCCTGAATGCCAGTAACCCCCATGCAATGCTGTTGACTTCTCAGCTTAGAAGAGCACTGAAATTAAATCTAGCTTTGGATATCCCTAATTGGCAAGGAACAAGGGGTAAGAGCATGGCATGAAAGGAACTTCAGCTTGCAAATCTGACTCTTGCTGGAACCTGAATGTTGAGATAGATACTTTTAAATATATATATGTGTGTGTGTGTACCAGGCTGTCACCTTTTGTGCCACTACATCTGTTGCTGCATAACTTGAATTGCTGTGCAGATGCCACAGTGTGTCTTCAAATCAGAAAAGCTGACCTGGGGTGAATGCTGCAGCAGCAAGGAGCCTGCAGGATAAAGCAGCCGTGCCCTCTTTCTAAACCCCACTGTGGAGAAGGTTGTGTGAGCTCTATTATTCATTTAGAATAACCTGTATAAGTAATCTGCTGTGAGAATGAGACTCTAAAGGATTTTGTCAAGCCTGTCAGGTTGGTATTGTTTGGCTGTTTTAAAAGCCTCCATTTCAAGTGTCAAAATTCTGCTTCTCTGTAGGAGTTAAAGAAACTTGCACTGCCTCCAAAGATCCTCCCTCACCAAGTGATGACTTCTTAATGTGAGTAAAGCAACAAGTAAGAATCTTTTGCCACTCATTGATGCAGTGAAAAAAAAACAACAAACAAACAACACCTAGAAAGACTCTTATTTAGCTACAAAATTGAAAATTCACCAAAATGTAATTTCAGAGTAATGAGAAGTTTCTTTAAATGACTCAGCTGCCCTTATTTCAGTACCTGCAAATTTTAAACTCTGAGGTTGTCCCTGAACTGTTGCAGAGGGAAGGAAGTGCTAGAAAGAATTTGTAATATACTTTAGAAGAAGCTTTACAACAACTAATTTCCTTGTTCTCCAGGAGCACAATAAAAAAGGAATATGTACTGTTTTCAGCTCAGAGGTGAGGTGACACAGGAGGAAAGCTGAAGGCTAAAATACTGAATACTTCCAATTTTGACATCTTTCCTGTGTTTTCTCTGCTTAGTGTGTCTAAGCTGGAGAGCTGGGAAGATGGCAGAAGTCCAGCATTACCAAGCCTATATATGAGTTGACCATCAGCATTATTTTCTAAATCTTTGATGTAAAATGTGCACTGACTAACCCAAAGCTGCAGCAAAATACCCAGTTTCACCATAGAGTTGCAGACCAAAGAGCAGGAGAAAATAGGAAAACCTCAATATTTTAAATTGTAGCTGCTTCTTTGGCTTCCAAGCCTGATGAAAATGTGTTAAAATTGCACGTGAAGTTTTACATTTCTGCAATGACTGGCACATTGTGCTTTGTAGAATTACAGAAGGACTTCCCTGTCAGCTTAATTTTAGCTCCTTAAAAGTTGTCACTCATCAGATTAACATTCCCAAATGATGAAATAAACTTGCTATATAAAAAGTTTTGATCCTTGACAGCTATTAAAGAATTTGCTCTAAAATGGAATCACTCTGATAACAGAATCACTGGGTTGCCTAAATGTTTTTTTTTAATTTCCAAACTTTTCTGTGGGGAAGATTTTTCTTTACTGCTGTGAAACAGAGAAAGAGCTTCTGCAATTGCCCCATGTCTGGGGTTTTTAGCCCTGTTTTACTGGTGGCCTTTAAATTTATTTTTTTTTTAATTTTATTTTATTGTCAAAGTTGAAGGAGGCTGTGGTGGAACAGCTGGAAAGCTATTAGGTTAATCTAATCTGAATGAAATCTCATTTTCTCACCATGAGGACAGTCAGACATTGGAACAGTCTCCCAGGGGAAATGGTGGATTCCCCCACATGGGGCAGGTTTAAGTCTCAGCTTGACAGGGAGCTGAGCCACCTCCTGTCAACTAGAGCAGCACCCAGAGAGGTTGGGCCAGATGGTCCTGGAGGTCCCTCCCAACCTGGCATTCTGTGATTCCAAAATAAACTGCAACACCAACAGTTATTGCTAAAAGTTAATAAATCAACCAAACAACAACAAAAGCCTTCATGCAGAATTTGGTGAAGCTGGTTTAGTTGTGTTTGGGGGTGAAAACTTCCATGAAGAATTAATTGTCTGTGGAAGCCTTGGAGCAAATCTCACAGGTTACCCACTGGCCCTGGTGTCCTGGGGAAAAACTGGGTGGTTCTGTTTCAGAGCCCTGCCTGGTCATGACAGATGGAAATCTGGGAGCCCCTGGCATTTGATGTGGGCTACGGGGCTTTGGTTGTTCATTCCAGCTTCTCTCCCTGTCTCTGAAGGGCATGAGTAGAATCACAGCCTTTGTGTCAAGATACTTTCCATAAAGGTTTTACAAGGGCGTGTAGTGATGGGACAAGGGGTGATGGTTCTAAGCTGGGAGAGGGGAGATTGAGGCTGGACATGAAGAGGAAATTCTGTGGTGTGAGGGTGGGGAGAGCCTGGCCCAGGTTGCCCAGGGAAGCTGTGGCTGCCCCATCCCTGGCAGTGTTGAAGGGCAGCTTGGATGGGGCTTGGAGCAGCCTGGAATGGTGGGAGGTGTCCCTGCCATGCAGGGGTGGCACTGGGTGGGCTTTGGGGTCCCTTCCAAACCAAAACATTCTATTCTATGATTAGGAGAGTAAAGGAACTTCAGCTTTTTAAGCAAAGTTTCAGCAAAACCTAGGAAAACAGAACAGATTCACATTTCTCCCCACTTCTACTCTCATTTCTTTTCTCTCCAGGGACCCACTGGTACAAACTTTCAACTTCTTAGGTTTTACAGCTCATTGAAATTAAGCTAAGGTTAATTTTAAGGTTGGCATGATTTGTCCCCATGTGGGGGTTCTGAAGAGAACCAAGCCTTGAGGCCAGGAGGACCAGAGGAGTGACAGCAGTGGGAACTGGTGTCTGTGGCAGTGCCACTTGGATTTCTGCAGTGAGCTTGTTAAATCCCCTCACCTTGGTGCAAGGGAGAGGGGAGTGAAGCAAGTTCCAACCACATCAGTGGCTTTAAGCACCTGTAGGTTTTCCCCTCCTTAGGAAGGTGGTGTGCTGGGTGTTTCCTGGTTTCAGACCTCCCTGCAGTTTGTTTTTGCTCTCCATGGCAGCTGCCCCAGTGGATGCACAACCCACAGAACTGGTGTCCACTAAAATGATGAAGTTTTAGCACTGACTGCACTTTGGGCATGAATGTACTCAAAGACCTAAGCTGCCTCCAACTCCATCAATGCAGTCCCATCCAGAAATTTAACCAGAATTAATTTCCCACAATAATTATGACTTTATTAACCATTCACAGAGGTTATAATCTAGTAGTTCATCTGTTGATGGGTCTATTGGTCCTTCTGTATTTGAACAATTGCTGATGTTTCCTAAGGTTGCTACAGTTTGGGGTGTTTTTTTTTTGCACAGCTTCTGAATAAAAGCTCTTGAAAGTAAAATATTAGCAAATAACTGTCAAAAAAACAAGAGTAGATTTGTGTCATTAGCTAAATACATTCCCTTGGAGCAAGTATTGCAGAAGCAAAGTCAGTCACAGCCACCCTGACTTGCTGCCTGTGCGTCTACACTTGATGTTGGCACTGAAAGGTCCTTGGTGTGAAACTGCACGTGTCCTGATTTTTCCACCAGAAAATATGTGCCCATCGTGTCCTATGAGCAGCGCCAGAGCTACAAGGATGACTTCAATGCAGAGTATGATGAGTACAGGAGCCTGCACGCCCGGATGGAGAGTGTCACCAGGAGGTTCATGGAGCTGGATGCGCAACGGAAGCTGCTTCCTCCAGGGTCCAAGGAATACCAGGTAAATAAAAAGGGATAAAACTTCTAAGATAGTGTTTCATCAAGTCCACATTCTCAGCACAGGCAGAATCTTCAGTCTGTTTATCTCCTAAATGGTGTTGAGGTGGCTTTTAAAAGGCTCACCAGGTTCTCTGTCTGAGTTCCTGGTCTCATGGTTGGGATTACCAGGCTCAGGCTTTTCACCTGGTGAGGTGATGCTGTCACATGGATCTGGGGACAAGATTGGAAGCATGTGGCCATAATCACAAAGCTTTCCTGTGTTTTCTGTTGTTTCCTCTGATTTTATACACTTGACTAAACCTACAGCCACAACTTGCTCATCTTTCAGGTGTCTGATCCCAGCTCCCATTTTAGCAGAGAAGGGTGTTAACAGCCTGATACTCTGGCTTCCCAGCTGGACTTCTCTGACTTGGGCACACCAATTCCACACCTTCAGTATCATCATTCTTTAGTTTTGTGGACACATCGAGGACCTTTTTTTTTTTGCTTTTATTTAGCTTTATTTGCAGGTGTGTTTGTGAGCAAAAGGAGTGTTTTAAAATCCCTGGTACAGCTGGGTCAGACAAGGGGGAGCCTGACAAAATTTTCATGCCCACTGTGATGTCTGAAGCTTGACAAGGCCTTACAAAAGGTTGTTCAGCCCTCAGACTCCACCTGTTTGAGCTGCACAGCAGCGTGAGGGAATCCTCAAGCATGCTGCTTTTCTTGCCTGTTCAAGTTTTAAGGTTTAAGTGCAGGTCTTGGCTGCTGATGGGGGGCCTGGGGGGCTATTTTTGCCATGCAGGAGAGCGGCACCTCCTGGAAAATTTAAAACACCTTGAGCAGAACCAAATTTCTTTTTAATGTTTTATATAAATCTGCGTTTTCTGGAAGTAAAATATTCTTCATGGTGTTGTTGTGTTTGTTTGTTTCATGGTGGTGTTTTTTTTTTTCTGGAAGATGCTTCATGAGGAAGTCTTGGAAGAGTATCAGAAAGTGAAACAGGTACGTGCAACTCCAGACCTGTGGGAGGTGGTGGTCACTGGCCTTGTCTCCAGGCCACTTTCAAGCCAAGAACGTGAAGAATTAAACTCTGCAGAGATGTTTCCATGCCCTAATTTCCTTTTCATCTTACCTTCACAGTCCACCCCCAACTACTATGAGGAGAAATACAGGTGTGAGTATCTCCACAACAAGCTGTCTCACATTAAGAGGCTGATAGGGGAGTTTGACCAACAGCAAGCAGAGCCATGGCACTAGGCTTCTGCCTGCACCACCACATGTGAATGAACTAAAGCTTATTTATTTAAACTTAACGTTACTTGCTCTAAGGTTCTAAATATCACTATCAGACTTTTGCATTACAGAAGTTTCAGTATTAGCAGACTTAAGTTTTCTACTTTTGTTGCAACGTTGCTTAAACACGTTTGAAGCTGCTTTTTCTGGTCCCTTCTTTTCTTCAAGACTTATGTTTGTCCACTGAAATAATTTTATCAGCAGGTGCTGGGGTACCCAGCAGAACTGTGCACATTTTAAGAAAATATTGTAGCAAACTGAAAAGCTTTTTGGACAAACATAAGGCTGTTCTCTGACCTTTCTTGTTAATTCAAACTCTTTGCCTTAAATGGTAGAAGGTTTAGAAATTTGCACAAAACAAAACAACAAAAACAACAACAAAACCACAACAAACACATTGTTTTGGAGGGTTAAAGAGGGATGTACAACAAGAACTCACCCCTGCAACTTAAACCCCCCATTGCAGTGGTTGCCTTAAGGTGTTTCCTCTTGTGTTTTTAGTGTGGTTAAGTCCTTAGCTGCACTGCTTCCTCCTCTGCTGGAGCACCTGGGAAGCACTACGTGGCCTACCGGTGTCTGGAAGTGTGTGTGTGTGTTCTCTGTGTGTGTGTGCGTGTGTGCAAGGATGTGTGGGTGTGAGCAAACCTGATGGGGATAAAATAAATAAATAAATAAAAACCAAACAGAAATAAAGCTGCTACTCCTAAGAAGGCCAAACGCTCAGGTTAAAAACAACTGACGAGTGTTGCTGTAGGTTTGTTTTTGGTTTTTTTGCTACTTCTGTCGTGGAAGGTGAGAGCGTTTCCATTTCAATAGTTTCGTCAGCTTTAATAATACTGGGGAGATTGAAACTTTGCAGAAATGAAGCATATATAGTTTTGGGGCAAGATTATAAAGGTGAACATGTAGGTAACCTATTTATATACTGCTATAAAGTATTTTTTTGAAGAGAGATATGCAAAGAAGCTATTGCCTACATGAAATATATATTTAAAGACCTTTTTTTTTGTGTGTTTTGGTTTGTTTTTTTTTTTTGGTCCTGGATGCCAGGAATATAACTAAGAACAGATATATTTAACTGTAGAAATACTGTGATCACAAAACAGCACAAAACTTTCATTTCATGCAGTTCTAGGTTTATGTTGATGTGTAAACCGTTGCTCACTTTATCATGTGAAAACGCAGGTTATTTGGTCAAAACTGAGCAAAATCTTTGTGTGTCTTACTGTGTTTGTCTTTTCAAAATGCTGCCGATTGAAAAGGGAAGCATGATGTTTACAATCCTGATTATGGAGCTTTTGCCAAAAATGTGGTAGTATTGCTGATAGATTTTACCTCCAGCATCAAAAACAACAACAAAAAAAAGCAACCAACAAACCCCAAAACCCTAAACCAGCTGTTGCAAATCACTGTAAACCAGAAAATGTTTGACTGCCAGAAAACATCCATTCAGGTAAATGGGAGCAATTGAATTTTTGCCTTAAATTTCTGGACTCAGAAAATGTCACCTTGGTGCAGATGGAGCAGCCAGCACGGTGCACACCCCCCCCTCCTTGCTGCATGGCATCCATCTGTGTGTTAATTGCTTGAGACCAAGGTGCTTCTGGGCCCCTTGGGTGAGCACAGTTGTTCTCAGCTCCAGATTTCCAAAAAGCAGGATGAGGGGAGTGAGTTCAGCCCTGGTGTCAGGGCTGGATGAGCTCCTGGGCACACAAAGCCCTGCCCAGCTCAGGGTGCAGGGGCTGCTCAGCCCTTTTTTTGGGGGGTAGGTTTTCAGCTTTCAGCCTGGGGGGCAAAGTGACCATTTGGACCAAAGTGGTGTGAAATTCCTCTCCAGCTGCTGCTGCAGTAAATGCTCCCCGTGCAATCCCTCTATAATTGGGGCCCAGTGCAGCTAATTAACCTTTACCACTGGCCTGTGGTTGCATCTTCTGGTTTACAGGCTGTGGAGGTGTTGCAGCTGGAGGTGAGTCCTGCTCCAGCACTGCAGGTCAAGTGGACCTGTTTGCCCTGGGTCTTTCTGAAGCCTTGCAAGTAAACCCAAACAGCCTGTGTGTTGCAAAAATAGTGCTGTAACTCCACAGATCTCTTCTTTCCCTGGCACACTACATTCCTGTTCAGCAAAAATAAATAATGAGAGCCTGTTGGAGCAGGGTCTCTAACTGTGTCATTGCCTTTCCTGAAAAACTGGCCTGCTCACTCCAAGAAAACACCTTGGCTGGGGTTATACACTGACTGCAAATCTGAAGCTGATGACTGATTGATGTAGGGAAGGGGCAACTGTGAATCTCACTGCAGTTTGTACCAAACACGTGGCCAAGAAGTGAGGCAATAAGCCCTTTCCAGTTGGCTGAAGAATACTTGGGCTGGGAGGACTTGGTTTCCAGTCTGGCTGGTATTTGAGGGAGAAAAACTGTGCCCAGAGTCAATTTATTATTGTGTTGTGTTTTTTTAATTGTAGATATGCTTCAAACTGTCACTTGGAGCAGGTCACTCAACTGCTTTTAAGTCTTCATTGCACCCTGTCCATTATAAAAAAAATAAAATAAAAAAATAAAAAAAGAGTAATATTCAAATATTTTGGAAGTGTTTTGTAAAACATGTAGACAAGTGTTGGAGGCAAGTTACTTCCAACAGGTTTTAAACATAAAGTTGAGTTCAACTGTTGCTGTTGTAACTTATTTCATTTGTTAGCCTTTTTAAAATAGTGATGTTGTCACAGCCAGTCTTTCTAGGTACCTGAATCTTGAATCATGCAAAGACCAATGGCTACTTTGAAGTCTAGTTCTTTTCCTAAGTTTACTACCATTTGTTTCTGCACCCGACGGGGGAAGGATATGAAATTTATCATGGGAGGAGAGTATTTGGGAACATGAAGGCTTAAAACAGGACTGTGAATCCCCCTTCCTGAGTTTGAGAGTGTTTTATGACTTTTTCCATTGTTTCCATACAAACTGTTTTAAGAACCTGTAGGTGAAACATCCCCGGGGCATTTTGTGAACCAACGCTTGAGCCGTTGTTGCCCCTCTGTTCTACATCAACCTCAGTTCAATAAAGTGTTACCTTTGCAATCCTGAGACTCTGGTCTTTCCTGGTCTGGGGACAGGGGGTTCCTCAGACAGGGGTTAGGGGTGTCCAGAGGGGCCACCCTGCCCTGCTGGTCCCTCGTGGAGCCTGTGGAGTGTTGTGCCAGGGCTGGGACACCAAGGGTGGACCTCAAACCATTGCCAGGGAATGAGGTGGTTTGTTCCCACCTGCTGGAGCAAACAGCTTCAGTTGGGGCTGAGAGCAAAGGCTCTGCTGAGACCCCCCTGCAGGGCTGGGGTCCCCAGCACAGGAGGGACATGGAGCTCCTGGAGAGAGGCCAGAGGAGGCCCCGGAGATGCTGGGAGGGCTGGAGCAGCTCTGGAGCCAGGCTGGGAGAGTTGGGGTGTTGAGCCTGGAGAAGAGAAGGCTCCAGGGAGACCTGAGAGCAGCTTCCAGTGCCTGAAGGGGCTCCAGGAAAGCTGGGGAGGGGCTTGGGACAAGGGCAGGGAGGGATGGGAGCAGGGGGAAGGGTTTGAAACTGAGAGAGAGGAGATTCAGGTGAGATATTAGGAAGAAATTCTTCACTCTCAGGATGGTGAGGAGCTGGGATGGGTTGCCCAGGGAGGTTGTTGATGCCCCATCCCTGGAGGTTTTTAAGGCCAGGTTGGACGAGGTTTGTGTAGCCTGGGCTGGTGGTTCCTGCTCATTGCAGGGGGGTTGGAACTGGGTGATCTTTACTCTTGCAGTGCTGTGGGTAGCAAGCACAGATAAAGCAGACAATTGTGGAGTGGTGCACACAAAGTTGTCCTTTCTAGTGCCTTTCAAGGTCCATTGACAACCAAAACAATGGTGTGGTGTGTGGGAACAATGGCTGTGTTTCGGAGTGGGAGAGCTGTGTGCTCTTCCTGGGAGAACATCTTCCCAGATCACTGGCAGGACTGGGCCACATCTGCATCTGGAAGTGCCTTTCCAGAGCCTGAGGTGCTGCTGGCATCCCAGATCAGCACCCTGGTATGGCTGGGGTGCCCATGTCTCACACTCACAAGTGCCATGTCATAGAATCACAGAATCATAGAATAATGAAGGTGGGAAGGGACCGTAAAGATCACCCAGTTCCAACCCCCCTGCCATGAGCAGGAACCACCAGCCCAGGCTGCACAAACCTCGTCCAACCTGGCCTTAAAAACCTCCAGGGATGGGGCATCAACAACCAACCCATCCCAGCTCCTCACCATCCTGAGAGTGAAGAATTTCTTCCTAATATCTCACCTGAATCTCCTCTCTCTCAGTTTCAAACCCTTCCCCCTGCTCCCATCCCTCCCTGCCCTTGTCCCAAGCCCCTCCCCAGCTTTCCTGGAGCCCCTTCAGGCACTGGAAGCTGCTCTCAGGTCACCCTGGAGCCTTCTCTTCTCCAGGCTCAACACCCCAACTCTCCCAGCCTGGCTCCAGAGCAGAGCTGCTCCAGCCCTCCCAGCATCTCCGGGGCCTCCTCTGGCCTCTCTCCAACAGCTCCATGTCCCTCCTGTGCTGGG
>NW_009952053.1:529113-543805 GCF_000747805.2 Chaetura pelagica
TCTCTCAGTTTCAACCCCTTCCCCCTGCTCCCATCCCTCCCTGCCCTTGTCCCAAGCCCCTCCCCAGCTTTCCTGGAGCCCCTTCAGGCCCTGGAAGCTGCTCTCAGGTCACCCTGGAGCCTTCTCTTCTCCAGGCTCAACACCCCAACTCTCCCAGCCTGGCTCCAGAGCAGAGCTGCTCCAGCCCTCCCAGCATCTCCGGGGCCTCCTCTGGCCTCTCTCCAACAGCTCCATGTCCCTCCTGTGCTGGGGACCCCAGCCTGGCCCCAGCCCTGCAGGGGGTCTCAGCAGAGCAGAGCAGAGGGGACAATCCCCTCCCTGGCCCTGCTGGTCACGCTGCTGGGGATGCAGCTCAGGATGTGATTTTCCCTCTGTGCTCTTTCTTCCCCTGTTTTTCGAGGGAGGGAGAAGAGGCCATAACCCACAGACCTCCCAAGCACCTTGGTTCATGATGCCTCTTTCCTGTCCCTTGTTTCCCAGCTGCTGCTTTCTCCACAAGGCTGATGAACCACATGGGGACACCCTTCCCTGTTGGAGGGCACATTGTGAGAAACCATTCTCTTCCTACAGAACCATTCACAGGACCATGGTCATCTCCAGCAGAAAATGCCCCACTACCTCCCAGAGGGAAAACCTGGGGGAAAATCCCATATCATTTCCTTCAGCCACAGGAAAGAAAGCTTCAGTCACCCTCCTTAGGTGCTCTGGTGACAACCAAACACAGGAGACAAATCTGTAGGAAGCCAGACTTCATCAACTGTAGCACTTCATTAAATGTAGTACTACACTAATTATGGTTGACTTTTTTTCAGCCCAGATTGCCTCAAATGTCAGAAGCTGGTAGTGATGCTTTTTCTTCCCTCCCCTCTGGCCTCAGCTGTGGGATAAAATGAATGGAAGTAATTAGGGTTATGAGGATGCAGTTTTGGTGGCACATCAGTCCTTACACAACCATCCCAGGCTCTTTGCAGTGCCATGGGCTATTCCACTGGGTGTCCAATCCCTCTCTTTGGTGGGTGAAGCACTTGGAGGGGCAGGTGTCAAAGGGCCAAAAAATACCAGAGGGAAAAGGAAACAAGAGCAATGCAATTAAGGCAGTCACAAGCAGAGTTCAAGAGGGATCACAGCAATAACACCCCCAGGTGACATCAGGCTGTCAGGCTGTCCCAGCTTCCTGAATTCTCAAACCTCTTTTCTGTCAGCATTTTGAAAGGGGTTTGTCAGACTTGTGAAGGATTCAAGTTCCTCCATACCTTACCAACAGTATAGATGTATTCCAGGTACACCCTGAATTATCCAGAAATGTCCATATTTTTATTTTTGTCCTGAATTAGGGCACATAATGTGTACAGCTCAAGGGTTTTTTTCCTATATTAACAGACACAGAATTCCAGGTGGGAGGGACCTCAAGGATCATCTGCACCAACTTTCCTGGGCTTCACAGTATTAAAAATATCATCCATTTCATTGAAACAATTATTAAAAGAAGTCAAAGATTAAGCACGTGTGTGCACACAGATGTGTGGGGAGGGCTGTGTGGGTTTATTTTTTACACAGCCTGGTAGAAATATTTAACAATTATGTTTCCATGGTTAGTTTCATGTGTCTAAGCTCAGGATGAAAAATCTGCAATTCAGATGTTCTGCAGAAAAAATTTGCACACATTGTAAGTCATTAGCAAGAAGACTTGCCTGATTTGGGAGGAAAAGTTCATTGCACCTCCAAGGCTGTGGGTTTGCTCCTCCGAGTCATTCAGGTTTGGACACACATTCCTGACTCCCAGGATTTTATCCAGACTGGGATGGTTAAGGCAGGGCAACCCCCTTCTTCCCAGGCACAAGACTGGGAAGAACCACCCACCCCAGGCTGCCTTGGATGCTTCCAGGGCATGGGAACACAACCCCAGCCCAAACTCAAACTACCTGAGCTCTCTCTGTCTTCCATCAGATGCTTCCCACCCACCTTGGTACTTTTAGAAGCTTCTCTGATCTTCCCTCACTGACCAAATTCCTCAGTGATGGTGGCACAAGTTGCACATCCCCCTCACCCTCATCAGGAGTGGAAGAGAAGGAAGAGAGGCCTCCTCCTGTGCCTGGAAAATGAATGAGAAGCCCCAAAGATTCATTCTTGGCGGGTTTAAATTCCTTTACCTCTTGGCAGAACAGCAATCCTGTACTTCAGGTCGTGCCAATTTCTGCAGACTCATGTTTTCTCAGCGTTCTCTCCACCCTCCCCCAGCCCAAGGGAGGTCTTCAGGATGAGAAGTCCCACCTGGACCTTTCCTGGATGGCATGAGGGACATCTCTGAAGCTGTTCTCCAGCAGGACAGGCTGCTGCCCATCCTTTCATGCAGATGGAATTGCCAGGGGAGGAAAAACAGACCATCTAACAGCAAAGTTTAGGGGTGAGGCTGCTGCAGGACTTGTCCCATGGACAGCCCCACCATCCCCACCTGGAGGTACCTCAGAGCTGGAGAGGCCCCTTCCAACACCAACTACTCCAGGATTCTAACATTTTGCAAAAAAATGGCTAAACAACCACATGAGACTGACTAGAGGAAGTCTGGGTTTGTTTGGGTTGTTTTATTTTGTAGCAAAATTGTACATATCCAGTCTAAAAACATGAACATTTTAGCCAGGGGACACTGGAAGAAAACCACACAGGAGTTTCAGCACATGCCCTAATAAGACAACTTTTCCTTCTTCCAACGGTTTATTTGAAACCAAACACACCAAGACCTAAAGGAGGGTTTTGGGGTTGTTTTTTTTAAATCATCTACGTTGTGGAAAATGGTATTAGTGCAGAAAGCTTCCCTGGTTGGTTCCTGGCTTGGGACACCACCTGTGGGTAGAGCAAGGATCACCCTGTGCAAGGGATTCTTCAAAAACTTTGCTTCCAAAGTGCATTTTGAGAGTCAGCTCCAACCACCTCCACTTAAACCTGAGTCTGAACCTGTAATCACAAACCTTCCAAGATCCACATTTGCCACCAGCCTCCTTCTCCAACCCCAACACTGCCAATGCCCTGGAGTCCAGGAGATGCTAGAACAAAGGGACCCTCAGGACACCCTGGAGGTGGGTCCTTCCCCTTGCCCTGGGCAGGGGGTCCAACACAGCTCCAGAACCCTGGTCCATGGCTCTGGATGCCCACCTGAGCACATCCCACCTGAGCACATCCCACCTGAGCACATCCCACCTGAGCACATCCCACCTGAGCACATCCCACCTGAGCTCAAACCAGGGCACAGGACCCTGGGTGTTCCCAGCAGGATTAACTCTCCCCACTGCCTGCAAAAACACCCCCAACACCACCTTCCCACACCAACACAGAAGTTTTTCTTCTCAGACATTTTACTTTTTTTTTTTCAAAAACTCTTCTTAAACAACTTTTTTTTTTTTTTTTTTTAAATATATAATCTTGTTGCTAATTTTTTATTTCGTACCATAGTATAATTTATTTATTTTGTACCATAATATAATTTATTTTGTACCATAGTATAATTTATTTATTTTTAATATACCATAGCAATTTTTACTTCATACCACACCAAGCTACTCATAAACAGCAGACTCAGTAGTGCCCTGATTCCTGCCTGTCCATGAGTGACATGATCCTAAACTCCTTCACTAAAAAAAAAATAAATTATTAAAATTCACCAACACCAACTCACCAAGAATCATCACCTGCTTTGATTTTGTTTCTAGAATGCTGAAGTGTCAGCTGTAAAAATAGCTTTAATACATTTCCATGGAATATCATCATACAAAGCAAAAATAAGAGTTAACAGGCTTTTTCTATCAGATAGGCTATGTCTGTGAGGAGGGCACATCTGCACCTGATACAGGCACCATTTTGGGGAGATTCAGTAAAATGGAAAGCTGCTTAATGTCAGAATAGTTGTTTGCATTAATTAATCTGTGAATAAATAAGAAATATTTCCACACTGCCTGGCTTCTCTGTATAAAACCTGTAGTTACCTCTGTCTAAAATTCATAATAGCAAAATACTTCTCTTGGTTAGATACAAAGTGTTTGTCTTTCCATTAAGCCTGTTCTGAAATGCCTACAAAACCCTTGCAGAAAGTTAAAAATAGCATTTTGCTGTTTGCTACCTACACTTAAATTATCAGAACAGACTAACCTCTAGTAAAGAAAAAACAAACAAACAAACAAAAGCTTTCAAAATATTAAAAATTCAGGGCATCATGCAATGCAGACCAACATTACACAGCTTTTTTATCAGTGCAGGATGTAGACCTTGGATAACTTAGATAACTTGGATAACTTGGGTAACTGGGATAACTGAGCTGGCTGCTGGCAGAAGCACAAGCCATGACCCAGGATGCTCTTAGGCATCTAATTATTTTTCATCAATTTATGCTTTAATTTAAAAAAGCAAAACACAAAAAACCCAAAAAACTTTTATTTATATCTACCCAGTAAATTTATGCTTGAATTTTCTCATTTCTACTATGATAGGAAAGAACGTTTCTTTTTTTTTTCTTTCTCATTTAAGTTCAATACATACTTCTTCCCTGATTTTTTTTGCTTTGCTTTCAGTTTTATTCAGTGATCTTGAAAAAAACCAACACAGTGCCCTGTAATCCAAACTCCTAATGTGCAAGATGTAGACAGGCACGTCCACTCTTTTAAAGAACTTCAGGATCCCCAGATGAAAAGTGAAAAATAAAAAAATGCTTCATCATCCTTACACAAGACCAACCTCAGAGGTTTGAGCCTGCTGAGTCATGAGCTCTCCTTGGTTTTTTTGTCCAAAAATAGGAAATATCCCCTCAACCTTTGAAAAGATCATTAGAAAAAAAAGAAAAAACAGAAAAAAAAAAAAGAAAAGAAAGAAGAAGTCCCTATTAGTCTAGAGTGGAATTTGAACAGAACAATTGACCTAAAAGGCCATATGGAAATATAAAACATTTCTTATAAGCAAAAAAAACAAAAGGAGATTGATCTCCAGCATTTTGCTTTTCCTCCTTCTCACAGCTGCAGCCTCCAAGTACTTTTGAGATGCTGAAGAAAGACCTAAATTATTTTTTTCACTGTCTTTTCTCTGTCTTTCTAGGCTGAGGCTGAACACCAAGCTTAAAGGCAGGGGGCAAAGCAAAAGTAGAACAGGACTGATAACAAGGGGTTTGATTCCTTGATGAGATTTCACTTGCAGAGAAGTGTCTCCACTTAGAACCTCCTGTAAAGGCTGGGTTCATTTTGCCATTAATATCACAAAACACACAGAAGTTCATGGCAGAAGAGATGAATGACTTAGGTCAAGGAAGCTCAAAATAGCATCTACCAGGGTCACCCTAGTCATAATAGTTAGGATTTATCTGTTATCTCTGAGAAAAGAATCCAAGTAGCCAGAAAATACATTAATGTTTGCCTTATGAGCACATGGTGGTAATTTAATTTAAACTAATAATCTGCAGATTATTAAAACAGACTTTCTCCTCCTGTTTTCTGGGAGGAAAAAGTATTTCTGCTTCTGGGTTTTTTGGGAGGCACTTGAGGGTACAGTGATGCATAGGCATGCCTCTGGAATTGAAATACCTTCAAGAGTCTCAGTAAAACAAACTACAGGCTTAACCTGAAGTAGAAAATGAGTAGTACCTGAAATGCTTCTTAAGCCCAAGCTTTATTCTTCAAACCAACAGATGCTCCAGTAAATTTCTGGAACATTCAGAGAACTTACGAGTTGGCTTCTCAGTTTCCCTGCACTGCTACTGTGCTCCTGTGGTGCACAGACTTGCAAAAAATAAATAAATCTGCTTTCAACAGATGCTGATTTAGCAGCCAAAATTACCATGAATAAAGGCATTAGAAGAGCACAGTCATGACACTGATACTACATTTGATCCCCATGGGTGTGAAACCCTGGTGCTTGAAATAAACCTTCCTGGCACGTTTATCAACGGTTCAAGGGAGGAAAGGCAAAAAAGCAGAGTGGTTTATTACCAAAGCAAATGGTGCTCCAAGTGCAGTACAGCACGGCACACAGAGCGCCAGGGGACACTGGTTTTGGGTTTGTTTTTTTCTCCTGACAAGGGTTTTCTGCTCAGTGTAACTCCCAGTCTGAGCCTTCCCAGCCCAGAAGCAGTTTCCCAGTGTCCAGCCCTCTCACATGACTGTGCAGTGACGCTTCTGGGAGTGGATGTAGCTCCGGTACTCAGCCAGCTGCTTCAGGTACAAGCTGGAAGGCCACCTGTGCATCTCCACGAAACTGCGCTCCTCCGCTGAAGGAAGCAACAGAGGGGTTAGGTGGAGCAGCCTGGCTGCAGGAAGTCTTCTAACAAGAGGCTGAGAAAATGTTGGGGACACAAATACAACTAGGGAAGCAGGGGTGAGTGCTGTCCCTTTTGCCTCGGTCTCACCGTCACGCAGATGTCAAAGTTCCCTTGCCATGAAGTTAGCAATAGATAAGTTACTGAACAAAACAGAACCAGAGAATGGTTTGGAGTTGGGTCTAGATGACCTTTAAGGTCCCTTCTAGCCCAAACCATTCCATGATTCTATGGTTCTGTGAAGTAGAGTTGTCCAGCATCTCACTTCTGTACTGAGCAGCACCAAAAAGCACTTCTCCTTCTGAAACAAAATGATAGATTACCTGAAAGATCCTGAAACTCGGGTTTTTGACTGAAGATGAGGTAGTTGGTGGCAATAAAATGAAGAAGCCAAGTGGAGAGGCAATCAGAATTGTGGAACTGCAGGAGGAAAGGAAACAAACAGCACTTCACCCTGCCGTGTTAAAACACAGGTCACTGAATCTTGTTCTGACTGAAGGAGATAAAGGAGGACAAGTCACTGCTGGAAACACATCCACAGATGGAGACCCCAGACCAACAACCCCTCGCCAGGGTGGGACCTCATCCCAAGGGCTCCCAGGGCAGGTTTTTTTTCCTCTGAACAGCAGCAGAGCTTCAGGAAAAGGAAGGTGTGTTGGTTTTGGTGCCTCTCCTTTCTCCACAAAACCCTGTTCGTGTGAGACAATATCCTGCCTGAGACTTGTAAACAGGTTTTATTTTCCTCTTTTGTTTTCCCTGGCTCTTTCTCTCTCTCTCTTTTTTTTTTTTTTTCAGCTCCTAAAACTTTCTTTTCATGCTTTTCCTGGTTTTATCCCCCCTCAATATCCTATCAGGTTAGATCTCCTTTGCCACTTGTGTGTCAGACTGTTTTCTTTTTGACTAAAAGAGGAAGTGGTGCAGCTTCACTTGCCCCAGACACCTATTTCCTGGTAGACCTTGCAATTCAGCTGAATCACTGCAACGTGCCCTGGATGCAGGAAACTGCCCAGATTTTGGTATAGCCACACACTGGGCAACAAAAGGATGGTTTCAGCCAGCCTTTTGCAACCAAATATCCCTAATCCACAGATTGTAGATCCCTGCTTGTCCTTGGGAACAGGATTTTACTACAAACTGAAAAACCTTAGAAATCCCTTTTTTAATAGAAAGAAACCCCCACTCTTTAGGCTCAGCACAGGAGTTTCCTATCTGGTGAACACCCCACACACCTTAGCTTTTTTGAGCAAGCTAACGACGCTGAGGCTTGTGGATGCCAGCTCCCTGCTGGGCATGCTCTGGAGCTGGGTGATGATGTAAAGCTCACAGATGTGCTGCAGCCTCAACACCTGGTACATCTCTGCGCAGATCAGGAGGGACATGGCTTGGAGAATGCTGGCTGGAAGCAAGGAGAGAGCAAGAAGTTGCAGCTGGTTTCCTGCTTTTGACCAAAGGTGCTTGTCACAGAGTCAGCTTTTAAACAGCTAACAGTGAGCACCAAGCCCAGCCACTGTCCATCACCTCCTTTTAATTTCCATTATTATCACTACAGGTTTGCTACATCACCCTCATTTTTTTTTTCCTGATAAATGATGTAATTAACAGGAAAAGAGCAGTCAGCACTTTTTGGAAGGCAAGTGTCAGAAATTGTAGTAAATATCCTTTCTCCTAGTGTTGCTGGTCTACTTAAAGTGATGACTACAGAGATGATTAAGGAGTGATGATCAAGGATTTAGTTTTCTAACTTCTCTTTCAAAAAAGTAACTTTGTGATAATCTGGAGAAAACATAACGAAAAGACCAAAGAGAAGAGGGAGCAACCATGTTTATTTTCTAAAAAAAATATGATACAATGATTGCATCCCTGCCCATGCAGGGGGTTTGGACCTAGATGATCTTTCAGGTCCCTTCCAACCCAAACCATCCCATGGTTCTTTGATATTTAAACTGGTGGACAATGAAATGATGGACAGACTGAAAAGAATAACATACAGGAAACCTAAGAAGGTGGAATTATTTTAAAATAAAATAAAAAAGCAAAAAGGCATATAACACCATCTTATTCATTAATTAATTAATTCATTAATTCACTCATCCATCCATTAATTCATTCAATCAATAACAGGAAAATTCTCTGTATTGAAATAATACTTATCATTTAGTACATAGATTTCTTATTTAAAAAGACAAAGGTTAAGACAAAGAATTCTTCAGCTCAATTTTTCTTTCAAAACACTCAGTTTGGATATATTTTTTTCCTGGTTTTACATAAATAAGACATCCACGTGTATAAATATTGTATTCCTGCAATTCAGCCTTGTTTATTAAACTTAACAAAAGATATTCTTAACAAAGTAACAATTTGGAAACTGAACCCAGAGGTAAGATTAGAAAGCAGTATTATCTTGATGTAAAAATAAAATCCTAAATGTTGTCATGGACCAGAAATTAAACTACAGGTTTTTGAGTCTTGCTGTGTAAGCACACAACAGTGATGTATGTTATGCCTCCAGTTGATTTTACTTGAGTTAAGATTGATTTGGGTTTTTTTATTGCATGCTATGATCAAGTTCTATTTCTGGAGACATCATTCATGAAAATATTGGCATTTTTCAATGAAATAAATGCTGCTACATTGTTCCCTATCAAAGCCCCACCATGGGAAAATAAATATATTTTAAAATGTTCTTACCTGGGCAGCAGGAGTCGGTATAAAGATACTCTAGAAAGGAGAGGAAAGTGTCTTTGGAAACCCCATAGACTGGAACCAGAACACTATTTGCTTCTAGATAATTACCATTAAACATAGCTGCCATTACCTCACAGCGAGCTACCAGAACTGCTCTGTGGGCTGGTACAGTGGCACCTGCAGGATGCAAGACAAAGGTCCATGGTCACTTCAAATACACTGTAATCTCTTGGTTTTACAGCTCATCTTCCCTTAGAAGGCCTTCATTTTGCAGAACATGATTTAAAGCCATTTCAGTGGGTTTAAAATTAACAGCAGCCACCTGGGGGTGACTGGCACACTCACTGGATACCAACCAAGATGTTCACATCTGCCCAGGACCAACCAGCAAACCAAAATAAATGCCACACTTATTGTGACAGCCTGTCCCCCTCCACCAGGTGCTCCAAACAGGGCAGGCTTCTGTCAGTCAAAACAGTCCCCCAGCTACCACAAAACCTGACAGCTACACCAGTTTATGCTAACTGAGCCTCTGGGCCATTGCATAAATACAAAGTGCTGTGAATTATGATGAAAATAAGTGATCCGTGCTCATCAGCAGTCCCAGTGATAACCAATTTGCATTGCAGAAACTTCCACATAATCACACAAAGCAGAGAAAAGCAAATTATTGCAGATAAAATTTCATTGAAACCGTTACCTAAGTACGAATTTAACCAGATCAAGCATTTTGCCTGAGTGAATTTCCTATCTTAAGGAAAATAATGCTGATAAATCAAATATAACTTTTTATACTTACACAGGTAATGAGCAATACTTGATGCAGACATGATGTCAGACAGGCATGCAGTTCTGTACGTGCATGCGACAGGATATTTACCTATTTATTAGGGGATTCAGCCACATTATGAGTCATTACACAGGAATAACAGGTCCCACTTTCAATGGCTCAAGTACTTTTTCAAGTTAGAAATCTCAAGGCAACTCCCAATATTCAAGGAATTAGTGGAAGACTTAAAAAAAACATATTTACCTGATCCAGACTAAACCCTTCACCTTCTCTTAGTAATTATTTAATTTTGATATAATTACTGTGGCTGATGAACTAGGGAAAAAAGGCTTGGAAGATTTACCAAACATTAGAAAAAAACAGTTCACATTTTAGTAGTGTATAATAGGACTTTAAAAAACACTTGTAAACCCATTTGGTAGTAATTTTTTTTTTCTGTAAAATATATAATGGTGGCATGGTTTCATCCTCTTCCCACAAAGCCCCTCTCAAGAGCTGGACACTGAGATGAATTGTTCCTGTCACTAAACTCAGCGTCCGTATTTCGTTCCCATTTTTAAATACCTTCTTTTTTGGATTTTCTGCATATTAAACAGGACACTTAGAATGAATCTGCTTGCTCTCGTTTGCTTATGTTTGAGGGAGTCAGGCTTCATATCTGGCTCTGGGATTTAAAGCTGAAAATAATTAAACAACTGCCTAATTCTCAAGGACCATTTCTACACGAAGGGTGGACAAATTGAGAAAACCATGAGCATTTAAAAACCATCTCATCCTTATGCTCACAAAAGCATGTGACACTTCCCTCTTCCCCATTTAATTTATGTATTTAATTTTTTGTTTTTCCCCCTGTATTTCATTTTCCTGCATTGAATTTCCAGGAAAGAAAAATAATCACACTGTAATCTATTGGTGCATCCAAAATGGGAACAAAACGGTTTTTCCAGCATGGAAAAAATGCCTGTGGCACCTTTATGAGGGAATCTGTGTAACTTCACAGTTTTTAATCCTGACCACAGAGATGACTAGATAATTAGCCTGATAAAATACAGCAGGTGCTGATGGCACCTCAGTTAGCCATCAAAACCCCAGCATGTCCACGTGCTCTTCTGGGGAGGCCTTGCCGGGGAGGAGGGCAGTGAATGAAGACTTGGGAGAGATGGGAGTGGGACATAAATCCCTGCCAGCTTCTGGAGGGCAGGAAAAGGCACATCCCAGCTGGGATGGAAGAAGGGAAGGGGGTCAGGAATTGATGACCAGCATCTCTGCTCCTTTCACTCAGGGCAAGCAGAGAAAGTCCTCACAAGTCCTCACTGAGCTGTGACGCTCGCTCACGTCCCGCGCGTGTGCGGGTGGGAACAGGAGCAAGATAAGTAAAAGTTTTAAGGTAAAATCACTGCCCTGTGATGGTGCTGCTGCAGGAGCCTCTCCTGCAGCACAGCCCTCATTCTGCTGAGCCTCCTAGGGGTGTGTGGAAACAGAGAGACACAAGGCCTAACAGATGGTTATGGGGACCAACTACGCCGGGGGTGGGCACTGTGTGCAGCATCCCTAGGGACATGTGTCACTTCCAGGCAAGAAAACAAACAACTGCCTTCTAGGATGAGAGCAAAGTTCATGCCTTTTCTTAATTGTGACACAACAGAAAACAAGAGTCCACTCCAGCTCCCAGCTCCTGCAAGGAGGATGAACATAGAGCCCATGTCAGTGGGCACTGAGGGACTATACCTTGTATTTTGAAGATGACATCAGCTAGGACAGGCGTGTTAAAGAACAGCCTGAGAGGAGTACTGTACAGCTGTTTCACCTGGTGAGACCTGCAGTCCTTCACAGTGCTCAGCTGCAAAACAAATCATTAACAAAACAGGGCCACAGGCATAAAAGATTACAAGACACCGTTTATATGGGAAACTAAACTTAAACGGCCTTTTGCTCCCCGCTTCACACTGTCCTCCTAAAGCCACCCAGCCACTTTTCCCATGTGTGCCACCCTCTGCAACGACCTTCAGCACTTACCTCCCTGTTCCCCACAGACCAGCAGCTCCCAAGGGTCCCTCTCTCCCACACTCTGACTCACCCTGTGACTTCCCCCACCCAGGTCATAGACTGGGTCACCTCTGACCACATCCCAAGTTTTCTGGACTCCTAACACCTTCACACCTGCCGTGCTGGGAGACAAGCTAGGGACATGACTTAGCAGTGGACCCGGTCTAGTTGGATTAATGGTTGGATCTGATGGTCTTGGAGGTCTTTTCCAACCTGAACAATTCAATGGTTCCAAGCTCTGAGGGCTGTGAAGGGGAGCACTGACGGGACATGCGTCCACCTCCCCAGCGCGATGCCACGAAGCGAGACACCCAAAAGCTCTGTGTTCCTGGGTATTGCCCTGATATTGCCCCCACAGAGGCAGAAGGAGCCCTCAGGTCTGAGCACAGACTTCTCTGAGGATAATCTGGGCAGGCTACTGTCAAGACCCTCCAGCACCCTGCACTCCCAGTTAGCTTTTCAGTTTTGTTTTTCTTTAAAAGTGGAATCTAAAGCTACCGAAAGGAGTAACATCAAAATCACACTCTAGATTGTGACACATGACATTCAGATGAGGTTAAAATTAATTGTTAAAATCTAATCTAGTTAAATGTTGGTTGTGTGGGTTTGTTTCTTATTCTATCTAGGAAAAAAAAAAATCACAAATCTTTATTTTGCCTTTGAGGGAAAAATTTGAAATCTGGTACCTTGAAGGCATAAACCTCCCCCTCCACCCTTAAAAATCAACAACGACTCAGGCTTCTTCTCTTAAAAGCCTTCAGGACTTCCAGCCCTGAGAATGTTTTAGCTCTGGACAACTGGGGGTGGCAAGCCCACAGCTGAGCAATCACAAGCTTAAAACAGCTAAGAAGCATTCTGATTTTTATACTGTGTTAAATCAAGACAGTTCAAGATTATTTCCCGTTTAAATTGACAGAAACACTTTTTGCAAGTTCTGTAGCATCAGGGAATTTATAAGCTCTTCCTAATATAACTGATTCTATGTAATAACTTTCTGTTAACATAATAATATAAGACAAATTATCCTGTCCCAAGGACTCCAGTAACTGACACCTATCCCAAGGGAGCTGGATGTACCTTCCCTGGAGTTTTCAGGATACATTGAACTTTCTCCAGCACATGTTCAGTTTTTTCCGGATCCTTCAACTTCTCTCTTATATCCTCTTCTAATTGCTCCCACTGGAAAGCACCTGCCACAAGACCAGGTAAAGTTGGATTATAAATCAACAAGGCACAGGCCTTCACAGTCAAGAGAAAAAGAATGTACCAATGCCAAACAGATCCTGAATAAACTGTATTTTCTACACATAAACCAGCCAGACCTTTGGCTTAGGAGGTACACTTATCTTTCAGCTGCTGAAATTCCAGGTTTAATCCCCTATGCATGTCACCAGTAAATATGGGTTTTTTAAAAAAATGAATAAATAAATCCATCTATCCACACTGAAAAAACTTCTCCTCAGCTGCTAAGGCAGAAATCCTTTCCATTTACCAGGCAGGCATCAGGCTACAGAGACTGACCCAAGCTCCTTCACAGATGCAGCTCTAACCATGTCATTATAGGGGGCTTTAAAACAAGCAAATAAAAAAAGGCAGTTAAAATCAGAACACCTCATAGAAAAAAGCCTGCTAATGCTTTCAACATAAATAAAATATGTCTTCTCATGTACTGACAGCTTGCAAATATTTTATAGAGAATAAACAGGCAACAGGTACTTCCAGAAAAAAAAATAAATTAAAAAAAAAAATAGTAAAAAGTCTCTTTCACCCAGGGATTCCCAAGCAGCACTCAAAGAGGTATGAAATATTAGTGATATTTTAACAGGCAGCTGGGAGGTGAGGTCACTTACTGAATTGGTATCAAAACACATGCAAGGGGTCATTTTCTGCTCAACAGCACCATAACCAGAAGAAAAAGCACTTGGGTTTTCTTTAGGTAACCCCGTGCCCCAGCCAGTGTCTTCAGAGCATTCCAACATTTAAAGTATTTTAGAAGGCCTGGGATCTGATAATGTCTCAAACTCTAGATATTTTTGTGTTTGTTTTGTTTGTTTTTTGCCAACATGCTTTAATAATGCTGATGTTTGCTTGTGAACTGACTTTGTCGAGTAAGATCTTGTGCTTAGTTTATGTTTATTAGACCTGGAATGACAACCCACTTAATTTCAACTGCACCTAGGCAAAGGGTTTCCTTCATATAGATGTTGGTCATCATAATCACAGGGAATAAAACAGATACAGCAGCAGGGTTTTAGGGGCACAGGGGAGTTTCCTGATGGACCCACGCAGAGGCACGTTCCTCGGGGTGACACCAGACACCCCCTCATCAGGCACCAGCTGTGAGAGCAGCGAGTCCCCAGCAGGAGCAGGAATCTTGGAGAGATGCTGGGAGGGCTGGAGCAGCCAGGCTGGGAGAGTTGGGGTGTTGAGCCTGGAGAAGAGAAGGCTCCAGGGAGACCTGAGAGCAGCTTCCAGTGCCTGAAGGGGCTCCAGGAAAGCTGGGGAGGGGCTTGGGACAAGGGCAGGGAGGGATGGGAGTAGGGGGAAGGGTTTCCAGCTGGCAGAGGGAGCTGGAGCTGAGATGGGAGGGAGAAATTCTGTGCTGTGAGGGTGGGGAGAGCCTGGCCCAGGTTGCCCAGGGAAGCTGTGGCTGCCCCATCCCTGGGGGTGTTGAAGGACAGGTTGGATGGGGCTTGGAGCAGCCTGGAATGGTGGGAGGTGTCCCTTCCCATGGTGGCACTGGCGGTCACTGGGTGGGCTTGGGGGTCCCTTCCAACCCAAACCATCCCTGATTCTCTGTTTTTCATGCAGACAAAGCCTGCGAGGAGCAGCAGGAGGCCAAGGGCTGGGGCTGACGGTGCCTCCCCATCCCATCCCCACAG
>NW_009952054.1:0-456 GCF_000747805.2 Chaetura pelagica
CAAGCTCATAGGGACCCGCCTCCCCCTCTTTCTTCAAAACTGCAAGCAAAAGCTTCTGGCTCTGATGAGGCCTTTCAATGACACCCTGACCACCGGAGTTATAGGGAATGCCTGCAACATGTGTGATGCTCCACTGCTGAAAAAACTTTTGACATAGGCTACTCTTGTGTGGCGGTGCATTGTCTGTTTTAATCGTGCCTGGGCAGCCTAATACTGCAATCGCCTGAGACCAGTGCAGCCGAGCTGCCTTAGCACCGGTCGATACAGCCGGGGTTGCCCATATTGCTTTTGAACAAGTGTCTACTGTGACATGCAAACACTTCAGGTGACCAAATGGTGGGAACTCTGTGACACACTTGACGTGGCTGAATACCTCTGGGGTTGACCTCCTGTTCCTGCATCAGCGTGTCCAATCGGGGCATGCTGCGATAATTGCCCTGGCAGCTGCTCGTGATA
>NW_009952055.1:0-20973 GCF_000747805.2 Chaetura pelagica
TTTTTTTTTTTTGCACTTTAGGCTATTTTTCTTAAATAAAAATCCAGTCTAGAATCATAGAATAGAATCATAGAATTATTTGAGTTGGAATGGACTTTAAAGATCATCTAGGCCAAACCCCCTTGCATGGGCAAGGACACCTCCCACTGGACCGGGTTGCTCGAAACCCCATACAACCTGGCCTTGAACACTTCCAGGAAAAGGGCATCCACCACTTCCCTGGGCAGCTTGTTCCAGTGTCTCATGTCTAGTGTGACACAGAAAGCTTAAACCTATTGTGAAAAGTAGTTTTGGTACTTACTCATCTTTCCAAGTTTTACCTTGAACTTATTCGAATTTCCACAACCTTTTCACTGCACAGATATTCAAGATGGTCAAGTGATATGCTAATTAACTATCTTTTAGAAAATAATAATTAAAAAACCCCAACATTACTGCATTGAAATCTGATCTTTGTTAAGTACATAGTAGAAATGAAGAAGTCTAAATGCCTCTCAAACACTCACCAGCATGCCAGCTCAACCACTTTCTTGGAAGCCTAGCAGTGTTTGACCACCCTCTTGGTAAATAAATGCTTTCTAATATCCAGTCTAAACTTCCCCTGATGAAGCTTTGAAGAATTTCCATGCATCCTAGCACTGGATCCCAGGGAGAAGAGATCAACACCTCCCTCTCCACTTCCCCTCCTCAGGAAGTGGTAGAGAGCAGTGATGAAACCCTGCAGCCTCCTTTTTTCCAAACTTAAAAACACAAAGTCCTTAGCCACTTCTCATTGCACATGCCTTCCAGCCCTTTCACCAGCTTTGTTGTCCCTGTCTGGATGCTCTCAAGGACCTTCACATCCTTCTTAAATGGTGGGGCCCAGAACTGTGTACAGTGTTGAAAGTGAGGGAGGCCACAATGAAGCTGAATACAAGTGGGATAATAACTTATTTTGACAGGATGGTTATACTGTGTTTTATGCACCCTAGGATGCCATTTGCCCTTTTGGCTTCCAGGGCATGCTGCTGGAGCAGTTGGGCCTCTTGTCAACCAGCAGCTCCAGGCCCCTTTCTGCAAGGCTGCTCTCCAGCCACTCCTCTCCCAATTTAGGCTTGTGCTCAGTGTTACTCCTTTCTAGGTGCTGTATCTGGCATTTTGACTTGTTAAATTTCATCCCTTTAATCATAGTCCAATACTCCAATGTGTCTACATCCTTCTGCAATGCCTCTTAAACCTCAAGAGAGTCAACAGCACCTCCCAGTTAAGTATCAGCAGCAAATTTGCTGGTACTGCATTTGATTCCTGCATCCAGATCACTGATAAATATATTGAACAGAACTGGCTGTAGAACTGAGCCCTGACCATCCAGATGTAGTCCACTACTTCGAGCTCTGCTCTTCAGTCAGTTCTTCACCCAGTGCATTTTCTACCTGCTTGCCTCATATCAACCTTGTCCAGAAGGATGTTGTGAAGGTCAGTATAAGATGCCTTACTAAAATCCAGTAACCTACATCCACCACCTTCCCATCATCCACTAGGTGGGTGAGCTTGTCATAGAAGGACATCAAAGTAGTTAAGCAGGACTTTCCCTTTGTGAACACAGTGAGTGTCACTTGATTTTTGCATTATTCTTTAAATGCCTTTCAATAGTACTCAGCATTGCATAGGAGCGCCCACTTCCCATCTGAGGATAGAATCATAGAATGGTTTTGGTTGGAAGAAACCTTAAACATAATCTAGATCCAAACCTCCTGCATGGGCAGGGACACCTCCCACTACACTGGGTTGCCCAAAGCCCCATCCGACCTGGTCTTGAACACTTCCAGGGAAAGGGTATCCACAACATCTCTGAGCAACCTGTTCCAGTGTCTCACCACCCTCCCGCTAAATAACTTCTTCCTAATGTCTAATCTAAATCTCATCTCTTCCAGATTTAATGCATTGCCCCCTGTCCTCTCACTACAAGCCTTTGTAAAAAGTCTGTCCCCAGCTTTCCTGTAGGTCCCCTTCAGGTACTGGAAGGCTGCTATGTGATCTCCCTGGAGCCTTCTCTTCTTCAGGCTCAACAACCCCCACTCTCTCAGCCTGTCTTCATAGAAGAAGTGTTTCAGCACTCTTATGATCCTTGTGTCCCTCCTCTGGACTCTCTCCAAGATCTCCATGTCCTTCTGATGTTTGGGGCTCCAGAACTAGACACAGTACTCCAGGTGGAGTCTTACAAGAGCCAAGTAAAGGGGGAGAATCACCTCCCTATCAGTGGTGCTGAAGGTGGTGGCAGGAAGGAGGTGACAGTCTATTTTCCTGGACCCAAACATACTGATGTATGCAGGAAGCATTCATGCAGGTGCTGAATAATGCATCCTATAAATGATTGCAACTACTGAATTGCTTTTTAATATAACAGCCCAGTTTCATTTGAGGTTCACTTACATGAATGGAAAGGAAGTTCACAGCAGTGATGCATGACGGTATGCAAAAGGAGAAGCAGACATGGTAGTGATTACAGCCTGAGTAGGAAGGTCTGAGAAGGGGAAAGACGCACAAAATGGCAACAACAGATAATTAGTAAGGAAACAAAGAAGCCAGGTAGTAAAGCATAAGCAGAGGACAGATGTGCAAGGGCAACTGTCATGGGATATGACAGCTAGGACTTTGTTATTGTGTGCATTGTTTCATGACAGAGGAGGCATATGCAATCTCTCAGAGGCTTGTGGTGAACTGACCTATGGGTGGGAGTCATCTGAAGAGGGGAGGAAAAAGCAATACAGGGAAACGACAGCAAACGTGACAGAAGAGAGGGTAAAACTGAGGAGTGCAGAGAAAGAAAAGCAGGAAGGATGAAGATGCTCAGGAGCTGAGAGAGGAAAGTTAATAGCAGCTGAGGTTAGGAGTAGGCAGCATGGCAACATGTATCCATGAAGTGTCAATGAAATACTTTCTTTTGCCCTGGAAGATTTATAGGTTTTAATATGTCCTCTTGTTGCCCCCAAGATAGATTCTTAAACCAAGTCTTTACCATTTAACATTTAACATTTAACACTCTTTTTGAAGTTCCTTTCTGCAAAAAAGGTAACCTCACCAGAGATGGAGTCTTTGCACAGCTGCTTGTGACATGCCATGCTTCTTACCCTCTTTGCAACTGGAAAATGGTAAATTTATCTTAGAAACCTGGGTCCTCCTCTCTTGCCAACCTGAGGAAGTGAACTACAGCATCAGAGCTGCCTTCTAAATAGAGCACACACAAAAAGCACTTTGCTGCTTAAGCTTTGATGTAGCTCAGTCTCTGATAAAAAATGCTGTTTGGGTTTTTTCTTAAATTAATAAAAATATTTATAAAAGAATACTTAGAGGCAGCCCATTTTCACCAGGAATACCCTAAAATAAATATTTTTGTTAGAAACATAAATAGAGCATTGTAACAAAGAAGAAACAAAAGAGAAAAGCAATTAACTGTAGCTTCATGTGTCATGCAGTGAAAAAAAACAACAAACCAGAACTGTAACAAATACTATGTCACAGTGTGATGTGTTTTGTACTTCTGTTTAATTGGATATAGGGACACCTCCCACTACACTGGGTTGCCCAAAGCCCCATCCGACCTGGTCTTGAACACTTCCAGGGAAAGGGTATCCACAACATCTCTGAGCAACCTGTTCCAGTGTCTCACCACCCTCCCGCTAAATAACTTCTTCCTAATGTCTAATCTAAATCTCATCTCTTCCAGATTTAATGCATTGCCCCCTGTCCTCTCACTACAAGCCTTTGTAAAAAGTCTGTCCCCAGCTTTCCTGTAGGTCCCCTTCAGGTACTGGAAGGCTGCTATGTGATCTCCCTGGAGCCTTCTCTTCTTCAGGCTCAACAACCCCCACTCTCTCAGCCTGTCTTCATAGAAGAAGTGTTTCAGCACTCTTATGATCCTTGTGTCCCTCCTCTGGACTCTCTCCAAGATCTCCATGTCCTTCTGATGTTTGGGGCTCCAGAACTAGACACAGTACTCCAGGTGGAGTCTTACAAGAGCCAAGTAAAGGGGGAGAATCACCTCCCTATCAGTGGTGCTGAAGGTGGTGGCAGGAAGGAGGTGACAGTCTATTTTCCTGGACCCAAACATACTGATGTATGCAGGAAGCATTCATGCAGGTGCTGAATAATGCATCCTATAAATGATTGCAACTACTGAATTGCTTTTTAATATAACAGCCCAGTTTCATTTGAGGTTCACTTACATGAATGGAAAGGAAGTTCACAGCAGTGATGCATGACGGTATGCAAAAGGAGAAGCAGACATGGTAGTGATTACAGCCTGAGTAGGAAGGTCTGAGAAGGGGAAAGACGCACAAAATGGCAACAACAGATAATTAGTAAGGAAACAAAGAAGCCAGGTAGTAAAGCATAAGCAGAGGACAGATGTGCAAGGGCAACTGTCATGGGATATGACAGCTAGGACTTTGTTATTGTGTGCATTGTTTCATGACAGAGGAGGCATATGCAATCTCTCAGAGGCTTGTGGTGAACTGACCTATGGGTGGGAGTCATCTGAAGAGGGGAGGAAAAAGCAATACAGAGAAACGACAGCAAATGTGACAGAAGAGAGGGTAAAACTGAGGAATGCAGAGAAAGAAAAGCAGGAAGGATGAAGATGCTCAGGAGCTGAGAGAGGAAAGTTAATAGCAGCTGAGGTTAGGAGTAGGCAGCATGGCAACATGTATCCATGAAGTGTCAATGAAATACTTTCTTTTGCCCTGGAAGATTTATAGGTTTTAATATGTCCTCTTGTTGCCCCCAAGATAGATTCTTAAACCAAGTCTTTACCATTTAACATTTAACATTTAACACTCTTTTTGAAGTTCCTTTCTGCAAAAAAGGTAACCTCACCAGAGATGGAGTCTTTGCACAGCTGCTTGTGACATGCCATGCTTCTTACCCTCTTTGCAACTGGAAAATGGTAAATTTATCTTAGAAACCTGGGTCCTCCTCTCTTGCCAACCTGAGGAAGTGAACTACAGCATCAGAGCTGCCTTCTAAATAGAGCACACACAAAAAGCACTTTGCTGCTTAAGCTTTGATGTAGCTCAGTCTCTGATAAAAAATGCTGTTTGGGTTTTTTCTTAAATTAATAAAAATATTTATAAAAGAATACTTAGAGGCAGCCCATTTTCACCAGGAATACCCTAAAATAAATATTTTTGTTAGAAACATAAATAGAGCATTGTAACAAAGAAGAAACAAAAGAGAAAAGCAATTAACTGTAGCTTCATGTGTCATGCAGTGAAAAAAAACAACAAACCAGAACTGTAACAAATACTATGTCACAGTGTGATGTGTTTTGTACTTCTGTTTAATTGGATATATCTTGTGCTGCTGGTTCAGAAGGATTTGAAGTGTGAAGCATCCTGGATATACAGAAGCCACTGAAGAAGGCCTGTGAGTTCTCAAGTCCAGCAGCGCATTTGAACACGTGCAAACATTGAGGCTGGAAGGGCAGTGCAGCACCGCACAGGCCGCCAGAAGACTTTGTGAAATTACTGCTCTAAGAATATTAGTATGTTGGCACACCAGTGTGCCTTCTGCTTTCTGTGAATTGTCTCTCATCAGGCCTCTCTATGAATTGCTTTTACCTTACCGTGATTTTTTTCTCACATAAGGTTCTGAATGAGTTGTCTTTACCTTGTTGTGAATCTTCGGTAAATCGAGTGTGATAGAGTCGCCTTTCTCACCTCGTTTGACTTTTGTCATCAATCAGATGAGAGATACAGACAAAAGCAGTATGAGGTAAAGGCAGTCAGTCAAATGTAAACTGTCAGGATGCTGAGGTGTTGGCACTCCATGCCTGTCAATCCCGCAATGTGAAAAACAACAACCCTACAAAAACAAAGGTAACTCAATAAAACAAGGTGGGGAGGAGTGGTCCAGGGAGGACAAAACTTAAATTCTAAAAACTTAGAAAAATGTAATTTTTTCTATTTATTGCCTCATTGAGTTGCCTGTCATTCATTGAGGTATTTTCATAAGGTCAGGCTTTTGCTGTGCAAATTTTTAATTCTTATGTTTCAGAACAGGAAAGTTTGTGTGAAAAAATTGGCAGGCTTTTGCTGGTAAAAGGTTTTCTTCTTAAAAACTAGCTGGCAAGTGGCATCCTGATATGGTGCTGGTGGGAAGGTGGTGGCATTAAATTGTCCCTGTCCAAGTATGTTCAGAGAAATGTAGCTTGGTTTGCAAATTTGAACTTCAGCAATAGAGTCCATAAGCACAGCTGCTCAGAGTCCCAAAATACCCTTAGGGAAAACGGAATTTATTTGCCTTTTTTTCTAGTGTCTTAACTGACTTCATAAACTAGCCTTAAAAGCCAGTGGGAGTTCTTTCTAGCCAATGATGAAGCCTTGAGCACTTCTGTTATGTGTAGATAAGACAAAATGTTATTTGGGATTAATTTGACTGGTAAAGTTTAGAATGGAAAGATGAAGTGAAATGCTATGTGGTACTACACATTTCCTGACAGATGCATGTCCTCAGTAAGCAACCTGCCTGGTGGAAATTGCGTATCTTCTGATGGGTCAAAGCAAAAAGTATTTCAGTAGAAGGTGGGAACAAGATAATGCCAATGGTATTGTTTGGTGCACTCAGAGCAGCAGCTTGCAGTAGTGTGTTATGAATATATCTCACTATTCACTGTTGACTATCACTTCTGTACGGCATTAAAAGTAGATTTCTTCTAAGTGTCTATTTTTTCATATTTTGAAAGTTGTTAAGGAAGAGACAGAATTCCAGCCTGGAATTTACCTGCCATAAGCATATGCAGCAACTTTGGAATAAATTAAGACTTTCTTACCACTTAGATAAGTAAATGACAGACAAAAAATTTGAAGAACACTTTCCAGCTAGCTCTCACTATTTGTTCTAGAGGAACATGACGATTTTCAAAATATTTGTCATCTCTGCTGTGTGGTCCAGTTGACATCCTCTCAAATCCAAATGCAACATAACAGGTGTTTCCAGCTGCCAAACAGCTTCACTGCCACTTTATTGTGGACAAGAGTAGATGTGGTGAGAGGCACATTTTGTGCCCTGGCAGCTGTGTATCTCCTCACACTGCCCAAATCAAGAGTTAGAATCCATCACCCTTACTTCCAGCCTCTGGTACCTGTTTAACCTGCCTAAACAGTGAAGTCTAATTAAAAAATTTAATTTCTTTTAGGGTAAAAAAGGACTTCAGGGATTACCAGAAATGAAAGGAAAAGCAGGCCTAAAAAGCAAAAAGGTATGTGTCCTGTTAATAACCAGCAGTCAATTAGATGCCATTTATGCTTTAACATGTGTTAATTCGGTGCACTCTGAGAGAAAAAAAAAATAATAATTGGGAATCACAGGAAGAATTTGAACATTCTGCTGTTCACCTATAAATCTGCATGAAGTGCAGCTATAACAGAATGATAAGGATTTTTCAACAATATGAATAAACTTCAGCAGTAGAAAAAGGTGATCTTTCACAGAAGAGCGAAGTAAGATGCATTTAACACTTAATAAAGTCAGTTATGTATAACTGGTCTGTGCAGCTTACTCCACTGGCTCAGTGATTTAACAGAGGACATAATACCTGTATCAAATGAACATAATTCAAATAAGAGCTTAACCATGTGAAGCAATGACTTGTATCACTTCTGAGCTGAAGTGAGCTATGCTGGATTAATCTATAATTAAAGCACATGTTGTACATAAAATTGGCATTCAGCTAGTTACTCCTTGTGCCAAATTAATGATTCATTTTATCTGTTTACCAAAACAATTAATGCTTCATAAATTCACAAGCATAACTCACATACAGCTCTTGTATTCAGAATCAATTTGAGAAGGTTCAGGATCATTTAAAAGGTGAAATTAGTCTCCAGAACAGGTATCTGGTCAGGAGACTGGATGGCAACCCCCCATCACTCTGTCCAGCTGAACAGTCTGTCTGTTGTAAAGGAAAGATACATTGGTCCAAGGGTTATCATAAGATGAAGAAAAGGCATGTCAAGCAGGTAGAGAGCATCTCAGATACAACATGATGAGGCACACTCTTGCATTCCCCTGGTGAAAAAAAAGCATGTTTGGGACCCATCTCAAGTACATACTCGCAAAAGCAGGCAGTATGGGAGACAAAGAAGATTTAGAAGTCAATGCACAGCTACAGAGCTATCACGTCCATAAGCATACAGAAACATGGTGGGATGGCTTACAACTAAAGTTCTGCAGTACATGAATACAGGCACTCCAGGAAAGATAGACTAAGAAGGTGTCATGGTTTGGCTCAGGATCGGCAACTAAACCAGTGACAACAATGCTTTTCATCTCCTGTATCTTATCAGTCCACTAGCTGAAAAATTTGTTTACCTCTTAAAAAGACAGTTCACTGAAGAAAGAAATGCGAAAATTCTTTCAATCTGATTCTGAGAAGACAGTAAAGAGGAGAGAGATGGGAATGGTATTACTCTTTCCTTTTTTGATTTGGAGTACCTGTTCTAAGGAATAATTCTGTCTGTATGAAGTACTTCACACTTTATCTTCCACTTTTGACCCATTTTGGTGGTCATTTGAACATCCTTGTATCCTTGCATTTGTGAGGCACTATCACATCAAGGCTGGCTAGCAGAGAGAGATGCTTTGGCTTAGTGAAACAAGAGTTTGATACACATGTTCCTGAGTGAGGTTCTCTGTGCTGTGTAAGATGGGAGACCAGACTTCTGCCATTGGGAAGGACTATTCATGCCAGGTAAACCTGAATCTTGGGCTATGAACGCACACTTGGCCATTGTTTAAACTGGGACAGTCAAAGCAGTTGCTGCTTTAGATGTTCACCTCATTCTTCTCAAAGTTATCTCAGCTTTAGGAAGAACTTATATATGGCTTGTGAATCTACTAAACTAATTAAATTTGTAGACATAATATTCAGGCAAGTCAGCGTTATTTTCAGCTCATTTCAGTAGTTTGTGCCATGAAATGCAGCTGATTCATCAGCTTTCAGCTGTGCTCAGGATCAGCAGGGTCCAAGTACGGAGCAGAATAGGTGGGATTATGAGTACTGGTTTAACATTTTAGCTTAGTCTGTCTCTCAGCATTATGTGTCAACAGCCTCAAGTAAGCTTAGTTTTTAGGATTGAATTGGTGCATTCGTCTTGTGCTTTCAGAGAGAGTTGACATATTTTGAGAGATAGTACTCAGATGATCATGGCTCTGGATTTAAAATGGGGTATGTGGCTTGTTTTCCTTGCTCTTGTTCTGAGCAGGTAAGTGAAAAATGAAACATTTGGACTGAGGATTTTGTTTTTTACTTTTCTTTTGCTGAAATAGTTTTTTCAGAGTAGAAGCTATCTTTCCTATACATCCTGCACAGAAAAATGTGCCTTTTGGGGGAAAATAATGTCAATTAACTAGAACTTGTTGCTAGATCTGGAATTACTTTGGATGTTTTGTTTTGTTCTTGAGCCACTTCTTCACCCCTTCATGTTCCTATTGAAAATCCAAGTAGCAATCTATGAAATATGTATTGTAGTTGCAAATTATGTGGTTTTCTATCCACAGAACCAGTCAGATACATAATGAATCAGGTGATGCACTACAGTTAAGGGCAAATGTTAAGAAAATGAGAAGGCAAGTAGCTGAAGAGACAGAAATGAGAAGATTTTTACTGATCCATCTAGATAGAGTGAAAAACAATATTTTATGCAGTATTTAGCATGGAACATTTTCACCCTTCAGTCAGAAGCTGTTCCATTAATAATACTGCAGCTTTCTGAGGAATGAACACCCTGAATGCCTGTCTCCCCTGAACTGCAGAATGCTATGGTATTCTGAGACCTCTGTTTTGAAATACTTCTAGTGATATTTTTCATTCTTTCAGACTGATTTCTGCCTCGAGACTTCTCTTCTGTTTCTTCTTTTCTCCAAAGTGCTGAATACCTTGTTCCCAAGGCTGTTCAGGAGGGAATTCCCATGTGCTGAAAATTAGTTTTCTTGCCTAATTTAGGAGACTAGCCTCTTTAGCTGCCCTATGTAGTTAACAAGACAGGTGAGTACTTGGAATTAATTAATGCAGAAGGCTCTGTTTACTGTATTGAAAATCCAAGATGTCCATCTTCCTAAGAAAATCCTGTAGATCACTCTAAGTCAGAATTAAGAGTTCTTGCCTTACAGTGCCATGCCCCAAAATTAAAACTTGTTTGCCTGCTAATGCAATCAGTAACAAGGATGGACTTGCACATGAAAGAGAAACATATTTAATCAATTTTGTTAAATTTAAATGGATCTGTTCATGTCCACACAAAATAGATCTTTGGAACAGGAGCCATTTTTACAGTACTATGCACAGTCAGGTCTTGATCATGAGTATAGATTCTCAATGCTCCAGCAAAAGCATGAAGAAGCCCTTTGAAATTAGTAGAGATAAAATTCACCACTTCCCTCTGTTCAGTGATCCCTCAATATATTTTTGTTAAGTTTCTTATAATTGGGTCAATCATTGGAATATCTCTAAGGTCTCTACTGGCTTACAGAGAGCTGACACAGAAGTTTTTAACTTCCTGCTTACTGTCACACACATCACTCAGGCACAATTCAGAGAGCAAGGACAGAGCATGTCAATGTCACCCTGTGTAAGGAGTGTTCCTGTGAAACTAAAATTGGTTCTTAAAGAAGCAGAAGGGGAATGGTAACCCAAGCTAAGAGTTTTATTAGCCTGAATGGTCTGTGTGAGCTTTTCCTGTTCAATGAATATACCAATGAATGTCCAGGGACATTTCTAACATGTGGCTGATTTATCCAGGGTCTTCCTGGGCCACCAGGCCCTCCAGGACCACCTGGTCTTCCAGGAAAGCCAGCACCCAGTTTAGGAGTAGGACCTCCTGGCATATCAGGTGAAGATGGACCTTCTGGTGAACCAGGCCCTGAAGTGAGTAACCATTTGTGCACAAACATTAATGTTGTTTCTGTCCTTAAACACTTAAATTCTAAGGCTTACAGTCTGTAGAATTCTTATTAATATTGCAGAATATTATGAATTGAAGAGCTTGGGGTTTATGCACATTTTTTTTTAAAAAATAACAAAATAATTGTCTAGTTAACCAAAGCACATCATTCCAGAGCAGGATGCACATTTGGCAGACAGATGCTGATTAATCTGATCCAGAGTAAATAAAAAGTAAGGATCCTTTTACCAACACTAAATAATGCTGAAGTTTATTTTTCCTGGGGTGATTTCTGGAAAATGAAGTTTACTAAACCGCTGTCACATCCCACAAGATGGGCTAGGGTTCCCCAGAGGTGGGGGTTGACCAAGGGAGATTCTGGTCCAGTCCAGTCCTCTTCTCTTCATTAATCTCTTTTAACAGCCCATTAGGCGAGATTAAGCTCGGAAATTCTCTGCATGGTACTCTAAGAGTGAGACCATTACCCAGGAGGCTTTCACAAAACACACCTTTATTTAAAATTGAGTTAAGATTATAAAGATCATCAAAAACACACCACACTACACTCTCAAAAGCAATGGATTACAAATAGAAGAGCTTAGCAATAAGGTACTTTCAAAGCAATGGATTTCAACTTAGCAAAAACTTAAGGAAGTTGTCAATCAACAGGCTACAGCTAACAAAGCTTAACAAAGTTATCAAGGCAACAGCTACCCAGGAGAGACTATTCGAAAGTCTAAAGGAAGTAAGTGAATGTAGAGCAATTGAACTTAAAATTGCTAAGCAGTATAAGGGAAATAGTCACTAAAATTTTCAACAATTATTGGTTTTGGCCCTGCCTCTCTTCTAATTCTCCTCTGTGTATGTAACCAAAATACAAGTGGCAAAATACAATATAAAAATGTTTGAAACATCCTGAAAATATTTATGTTATTAAAAATAATCAATTAGTTACTCTATCACATACAGTGCGTCCAAAGTGCAAAAGCAGGGGTGGGAAAGTATGGAGAGCAGGGAAAATGAGGCTGTTGTGACCATTCTGCAAACAACAGACAAAAAGAATATTTTTTCTTCTGCAATCATTTTAATCCTTCTCCAAAATGGATTAATAAATAAATGGAGAGAAGTTTCTCAGAGGCCAGAAAGCACACCTGTGAATTTAATTAGAGGTTTTTAGATCCCAATTTTTAAAGCATAGGTCATGTGAATATGCATGTAACTGTTTCCTTTCTTCCGTGTACAGTTACTGTGGACTGGACTTCAATACCTGTAATGATTGACTGGTTGACCCTACAAAGCCATTTTTTCACAGCCTGACTGCTCAATCAAGTTAGGCATCACACAGAAAGGCTGAGCCACTTTCTGACTTTGTGAATACCAATGTTTTTTCAGCTAGCTCTTGTCTGCCACAGAGGATGCCAAAAGAGTGGATGGCTGAAGTGCATGTGTAGTAGTGTTGTCAAAACCTGCTTAGATAGCACCGTTACTTTGCATGCTAACTATTTTTACATTATATTATTCTATATTATTTTTCTTTATCTTGTGATTGTTTTATATAGTTTTCTATTAAAATGTATTTAAATACTGTTTTGATACAAAAGCAAACTCTCAGAAGACAAGAAATACAAATGTTGAAACTTCGTGGTGTTAGGTGCTGCCTGGTGCTACACATGAGTTTTTCATAATGTTTTATCATCGGTTGGTCCAAAATACTTACATGCATATGCTAGGAAGAAGGATAGCAAGTGGCACCTGCTTTAGATTCTCTGTCACTTACAGGGCCCTCCTGGTCTTCCTGGTCTTGATGGAGTGGTTGGCCCACCAGGACCAAAGGGAGAAAAGGTAAGTTAGATGTCTGTCTTGCTTTTACTTCAGTGAGCCTGAAGTGAATCTTTGTCAATTCTAGGCTGTAAAATTAATAAATAGTTGTCCCTGCAACACAGTGTTGGTTGGCTTCAATATATTTTTAACTGAATCCAGCTGCTAATGACTTATTAGAACACATTTCAAAAGGCATATTCAGAAATCCAGAATTCTTGATTGGGTAGTCTCATTTTCTGCAGCATGCAATATTCAAAATGCAATATGAGCTGCTCTGTTGTGGTTCACCAGTAAAAGCCAGTCATCACTGGACTCATGCAGGTGACTCTGTAGGGGGAAAGAATTTAGAATTTTCCCCATTTTTAAATCGAACTTCCTATGTTCCAGCTTGTGCCTATTTGTCACCCATCCTGTCACTGGGCACTGCTGAAAAGAGTCTGGCTCCATCCTCCTTGCACCCACCCTTTAGATACTTACAGACATTAATAATGTCTTCCCTCAGCCTTCTCTTCTCCAGGCTAGAGTCCCAGCTCTGTTGAAAGTTTATGCTTAATTCTGTGTGCTTCAGACCCTTAAAATCTGCAGCAATAATTGAAATACAAGATTGCATTCAGTCTGCATACCAGACCAGAACTATTAATTTGTTATTATAACTCCTGGATTACAGATAGTTTTCTTTTGAACTATGAGGTCTAATGTTTCATGTAAAGGACATCATGACATCAAATTAAACAACACAGATATCTGCGCTTATTTTAATTGAGAAAAAAAAATCATAAATGTGTTTTTATTGACTGTCTGATGCTCTTACTGTAAGTAATTAGACTAGATTTTCTTTTACGGGGTGATCAAGGTCTTCCTGGTTCTGTTTTTCCAAAAGATAAAAAAAATGTTGTCTTGGAAGGATAACAGTATTACTCTAATACAGCACATTACTGAAAAGAGCTGAGAAATCTAAAAGATTATTATTGTGAAACCTGATGAAGTTGGCAAACTTAGCTTCTCAGTTAGCCAAAGTGCTTCTTTAAGAAGAGTGGCCAGGAGGTCAAGGGAGGTGGTTCTTCCTTCTAATCATCACTCATGAGACCTCCTCTGGACTATTGTGTTCAGCTCCGGGAGGCACAGCATAAAAAAGAGGGCCATAAAAATTATCAGGGGGATGGAGCACCTACCTGATAAGGACTGGCTGAGAGTGTTGGGATTGTTTAACCTACAGAAGAGAAGGCTCTAGGGAGACCTTGTTTTGGCCTTCCAGGGAGCCTATAGGAAAGATGAGCAAGGACTTTAAATCAGGCAGTGTAGTGATAGGATGAGGGGTAATGGTTTTCAACTGAAAGAGGGTAGATTTACGTTAGGAAGAAAATACTTGGGGGTAAGATGTTGGAACAGGTTGCTGTCATGGTTTGACTCAGAATTGGCAATTAAACCAGAGACAATGCTCTCAATTCCCTCCCTGGCCCCCCCGCCCAGGTAGGGAAGGAGACATGAGATTATGGAGAGACTTTTCTGGATTGAAAACTAAATTACACAGCTTTAATTAAACACTGATGATAAAAGAAAATATGTACAATTATATACAAAAGTGTTCAAGAATGTTTAAAAGCCTCTTGCCTCCCCCCACCCCCAGCAATTCCCACAGCATCTCCTGGGTTGTGAACAGTCCCAAAAATCCTGGAGCACTGCCGGAGAGAACGGCAGAGCAGCCAAGAGCTGAGGGGAGAGGTATGAGGGTCAGAGATGCACAAGCCTAGGGATTGATGGTGATGGATAGAGGGAGTCCTCCCTGGGCGCTGGCCGTGGACAGAAGAGAAGAGAAGAAGCAGGAAGGAAGTTGTCTTCTGTGATCTCTGACCTTCCTCTCAGCTTAGGTAGATATGTGGAATGGAATATCTCTGGCCAATTTTGCTGTCTGTCTAGTCCAGCCTCCCTATGGGGGATAGGCAAAGACAGGACCTTGGAATCTCAGCAGTAACATAAACATTCTGGTGTTATCAGTCCACTAGCTGGAACACTTGCTGCTAGTTAAAAGAGAGCTTACTGAAGGGGAAAAAAAATGAGTAAAAGGAAAATGGGCTTCATCCTGGCTCAAACCAGGACAACCGTCCATAGAAGCTGTGGATACCCTTGCCCTGTGAGTGTTTGAGGTTAGGCTGGATGAGTCTTTGAGCAACCTCATCTAGTGGAAGGTACCCTGCACTCACGGCAGGGGGGGTGAAACTAGATGATCTTTAAGGTCCTTTCCAACCCAAACCATTCTATAATTCTATGCTTCTACTTTCTCGCATCTACTTCTGCATATTCAGTATACCAATAGACTGACCTTTTATTTTAGGGTGATACTGGAGTCACTGGATCAATAGGCCCCAGAGGAGAAGCTGGTGCTGTTGGGTCTCCCGGGAAACGTGGACCACCAGGACCTCCTGGACCCCCTGGGCTCCCTGGACCTCCTGGACCTCCAGGGCTCAGCTACAGTTTGGGATATGAGGTATTTTGCTATTATGGGGTTTGGTGTAGCTATGGATCTGCTTCCTTCAGAGGAGGGACAGTGCAATCACCTGTGTATTTCACAGCTTTTTAAGGCTGAATTGATGACAGAGACAGTCATTTGCTATAGACTGAAATGTTTCATTTTGCATTTGACTGTGTAATTGGCCATGCTCAGACCACGGAAATAAGGGATTTTTAGGGGCAATTTTCATGAAACTATTCAGTAGTAATCATGTTCAGATGATATTTTTGCTATTTTGTAACATTGCTAATATAAAACACTTGAATGCTGTACTACAAGGAAAACTTATTTCGCACTTTTTTCCCATAAATAATTGAAAACAATTATCTAAATATACACAGAAACCACTGTATTCATTACAGTTGAAATGCAGGTCCCCATTAAGTTATGACTTTTCCCATGCTGTCATTCTTTAGGTCATGAGTTGAGTTTAGTCATGTAAACTATTTAACATGTAAATACAGAGACAGATGCTGGATACATCTGAGCTCATGGTATCTTCTACTCAGAAGAAAAATGTTCTACTAAAAATAATTGCAGTTGCTACTTTTCCTACTTTTGAAAATATTTCATCACTTTAAAATACGAGATCTGGACAGCATAAGCTGAGTTTTATGTGTCATTTGAGAACAGGACATTTAGGTGTTCTTTTTGATGCAATACAGAAAGACAGAAGATCACAATCAGATTAAAAAATTAGAGTTGCTGCATCGACATCTTCATCACTATTCACATATGAGTCTTCCCTTTTTTAATTTTTCCACATATTTTTTATTTCTAATTCAGCTATTTGCCTCAGTAAAATCTTTCACAGTTTTTATTTTTTTTATGTCATGGGATATAATGCAAGTTTACATAGAATCTGAGTGCATTTTCATCAGAAAAGTAAGCAATGTTTAAACAACACTAATAATCTGTAGAACTGCAGCAAAGTGGTGGTTTTTAAAAGATACTAGTTTCTATACTACCCCTTTTGTATTTCTCTTTTCTTTACTCTAGAGACATTTCAGTGCACCAAGTACAGAGGTGACCACTAGTGGTTGTTTAGACACGTATTCTGAATTCCAATATTTGACTAAGTAATATTGTACTATATACACTATTGGTTAATAATCTCACTGATGTCAGTGGATTTCAAAGGATGAAAAAAATCTCTCCAGCAGTTCACAAGTTCTTAATTGCCAGCACTGCAAGGAAGCATTGCCAGCAAGGAACAGCATAAATTCTCAGTGTACAAACACTCCATTGCATTAACTTAAACACACTATAAAGGCTGGTACAAAGTCTTCCCTGAATAAATATAAACTTGTCTAAGAACGAGATAAGGACCAGTGGTAAGCCACCTCTTCATCCTGGGCCTGGTCTGAATTTTAGACCAGGATGCTGGCTTCTCTGCCTTAAAGTCATCCTCTGTGACACCCTCATTCACACTATTTGAGTAGAAGCCAACTGTGCCTCATTATGCCACCAAAGAGTTCCCCTACAGGTAGGTACTTAGGACCAGACTCTGGTACTTCTGAGGCCTAAGTTTCAGAGGAGCAGAGCTAGCAGATAAGCAGAAGAGAGGGAAAACTGGAAGTCCCCACTTTTATGGACACAAGCATAGAAGAATCCTAGCTCTAACTGCACCAACAACATCTTGACTGGCTTCAGCTTAAATTTCATCTAGTCCAAATAGTATTGACATGATTTTTGTTTCCCTGAGAGGAATTCTACTGTTAACAGGCTTTCTAATTCTGGCTGATCTCTGGATGCCCACCCCTACCATCTGTTAAGGCAGCACTGTGGTCTGCTAGTTCATAAGGCAACACTACCTTTTGGTTGGCTGTCTGTTTACTGCTGTCAAGCTATTTCTGCTAAACATTTCTGTTAGCACTTGTTAGCATCTGTGATCAGCTATGTACAAAAAACACATGGCATGGGGTTTGCTGGCACTTGGGCTTGCCAAAAGAACAGTTTGAGCTGCAGAAGGTACCTGGTAAACCCATTGAAAACAGGCAGATGTCACAAGCAATGATGTGCTATATAAAGCAGGCATCAAACTCTCTCTTAAAGGGAAAAATATATTAGCACAGGAGAGGCAAGGCAAAGAAGGATAAAGAAACACAGCTTGTGTTTGGTTAAACTGGCCAAACAGAGTGTCAGCAGATTTTCTGTTGATACACTAATAGCTGATAGAGAAGCAAAACGAAAATCTGAACAGCATTCAATCTCAGGTGAAGTTCCATGAAAGGGCTTGGGCCACCCTGATGACCAAACATCTCCCAAAAGGAAGGATCCCAAAAGGAAGAACCTCATTCCAGCTGTGCACTGCTTCTTTCTGCTTCTTTCATTCTCTCTCTCTTGGAGTTTGTAGAAATAGACCAAAATTAAACCCCTGTTTGTGCTGTCGTTACATCTAATTGGTCTTCCACCCTTTCCCTTACACACTCTCTGGACTGCATCAGACCAATGGTAATCTGAGCTGTTTCAAGTCACTAACTAGCAGAAAGGCAAGTAGGCAAAGAGCATGAATACCCTAAATGTTATCTGATACAAGGACTTGTCCCTGAGAGCAGGACATTCTACTTTGCTCCTGCTCCTCCCCCCATCTGCAGCCATTCCTGGTACATGCCTGCCCTCCACATGCACTGCGATCCATCAGTCCTTCCACAAGCCAATTTAATTTACTAAAATTATAGGGAATCATCCCACCCCCAAAAAGTAACGTGTTTTCTGCCATTTTAGTGATTTTAGTTCCTGCTTTCTATATAGTCTCCTTTAAAACCCCTAGAAAATCTCCACAGAAAATATGGATGCTGCTCACAAGGTCTTCCATTTCAAAGGAAGGAAAGGTGGGCAACTCAAGATGAGTACAGGGAGCTTGTGAGGACATACAGAGAGAAAATTAGAAAGGCAAAAGCCCAGCTGGAGTTCAATCTGGCCACTACCATAAAGGACAATAGAAATGGTTTTACAAAAGAGAACCAGGGAGAATCTCCATCCCTTGTTGGATGAGGAGGGCAACATGGCAACCAGGGATGACGAAAAGTCTGAGATTCCTAATCCCTTCTTCACCTCCATCTTTAATAGTCAGACAGCTGCCCTCAGGATATTTGACCTCCTGAGATGGAATATAAGCATGGAGAGCAGAACAACACACCCACAATCAATGAGGATGCAGTCAGAGACCTGCTGCAGCACCTAGACACTCAAAAGTCTATGGGGCCAGATGGGATTCACCTGAGGGAACTGAGAGAGGTGGCAGAGGAGATCACCAAGGCTCTCTCTATCATCTACCAACAATCCTGGTCAACAAGAGAGGTCCCAGATGACTGCAGGCTGGCTAATGTGACTCACATCTACAAGAAGGGCTTGAAGAAGGATTCTGGGAACTACAGGCCTGTCAGCCTGACCTCAGTACCAGGGAAAATCATGGAGAGGCTCATCTTGAGTGCGCTCACATGGGAAGTGCAGGACAGACATGGGATCAGGCCCAGCCAGCATAGGTTCAGGAAGGGCAGGTCCTGCTCGACCAACCTGATCTCCTTCTATGATCAGGTGACCTGCCTGGTGGATGAGAGAAGAGCTGTGGACGTTGTCTATCTGGACTTTTGTAAGGCCTTTGACATCGACTCCCACAGCATTCTCCTGGAGAAGCTGGTGGCTCATGGCATAGACAGGTACACTCTCTGCTGGGTAAAAAAATGGCTGGATGGCTGAGCCCAGAGAGTTGTAGTGAATGGGGTTGGATCCAGCTGGTGGCTGGTCACCTGTGGTGTTCCCCAGGGTTCAGTTTTGGGTCCAGTCTTATTCAATATCTTTATCAATGACCTAGATGAGGGGATGTAGTGCTTCCTAAGTAAGTTTGCAAATAACATTAAACTGGGAGGAAGCGTCTATTTCCTAGAGGGTAGGAAGGCTCTGCAAAGAGACCTGGACAGACTGGACCAATGGGCTGAGGCCAGTTGTGTGAGGTTTAACAAGGCCAGGTGTCAGGTCTTGCACTTTGGTCGCAACAACCTCGTACAAAGCAACAGGCTTGTGGATGAGTGGTTGGAAAGCGGAGAAGGAGCTGGGGGTGCTGGTTGACAGCTGACTTAACATGAGCCAGCAATGTGCCCAGATGGCCAAGAAGGCCAACAGCATCCTCACCTGCATCAGGAATAGTGTGGCCAGCAGGAGCAGGGAGGTGATCCTGCCCCTCTGCTGGGCACTGGTGAGGCCACACCTTGAGTACTTTGTTCAGTTCTGGAATCCTCACTACAAGAAGGATTTCAAGTTGCTGGAGCATGTCCAGAGAAGAGCTACCAAGCTGGTGAAAGGTCTGGAGAATAAGTCCTATGAGGACAGGCTGAGGGAACTGGGATTGCTTAGTTTGGAAGGGAAGAGGCTGAAGGGAGACCTAACAGCTCTCAGCCACTGCCTGAAAGGAGGTTGTAGGGAGATGGGAGTTGGCCTCTTCTCCCAAATGAATAATGACAGAATGAGAAGAAATGGCCTGTGGCTGCATCAGGGGAGGTTTAGACTGGATATTAGAAATAATTTCTTTACCAAAAGAGTGGTTGGACAGTGGAACAGGCTGCCCAGGGAGGTGGTGGAGTCACCATCCCTGGAAGCATTTCAAATAAATGTAGATATAGTGCTTAGCAACATGATTTAAGCACTGAATGAATAAATTAGGTTATGGTTGGGGATTATGGTTGGACTTGATGATCTTCAAGGTCCTTCCAACCAGGATGATTCTATGATTCAGTGATTCTATGATAAAGAAGTATTTCTGAAGTCAGCAGATGGCCATGACAATGATCAGTGGGCTGGAGCACATGACCTATGAGGAAAGACTCAGGAAACTGAACTTAAGAGAAAGCTTAAATGGTTTTGTAGTTTTCTGATACCTAAATGGGTGTTACTGAGAAGACACATGACTAGGATCTTTACAGTGGTGCACAGAATGATGAGCAACAACAACCATAAGTTGAAACAGGGGAAGTTCTGACTTCGACCTTGACAGGAGCCAATTGTTGGAATACATGCTTGAAGAAGCTGCAGAAAATCCATCTCTGTAGGGTTTCAAGACTGAGGGAAAAAGCACTGAGAAACCTGATTTGCATTTCAGTGTTAACACTACTTTCAACAGGAGATTGGACTACTAGGTAGCTTCTGAGATCCCTCCCAACATAATTAATTGCACAATTTTGTGGTAGAACTATTTATTTTTTTCTACTTCATTTCATTCCAGTAAGCTGTATTTTAGGTAGGAGTTCAACATTCAACTGTGAGAATTAGGAAGGACCTTTATTTTTAAATGACAATTGCTGCTTTTAACAGCCTGCAAGTTCTCCCTGCCTTCTATGCAACCGTTATTAGTCATTGCAGTGTTTCAGTAGCCAGGCTTAAACATTGCATATAGTCAAAACAATGCTGCTGTCTCACTTCTGCCTGATGCTATGCATGAAGTCCATTCATGAAGTGCTGGAAAAATAGTGTCAAACTGGCAGGACTATAAAGACCAGATTGTCTGTAAAGATCAACGTACCCTTATTGTATTCAAGTGAAAGCTATATCCAGAAAATCATGCATTGGTCAAAAAAGGTTTCATGAGAAAATATAAAAATATTTGCATTCGGTGTCTTTCCAATTTCTGCAGGACTCCAAAAAACAAAGCAGTTGGGGGGGGGGGGGGGGGGAATTAAAAAAAAAAAAAAAAAAAAAAAAAAAAATTCTAAAATTATTTAGTATTTT
>NW_009952055.1:21272-59732 GCF_000747805.2 Chaetura pelagica
TTCAAAATGCTGAGAAAGAAAAAAAAAAAAAGGGGGGGGGGGGGGGGGGGGGTGGGAATTAAAAAAAAAATAAAAATATGAAAGATAAATTCTTAAATTGTTTAGCATTTTTTCTCTTCCTTTAGGACATGGAAGGATCAGGTAGCATTAGCCTGTTAAGTGAATCCAGAATTCCAGGATCAAGACAGCCAAAGGTATGTGGATGTTTTGGGGAGGAAGAGGAGTGTTGCTTGTTGTTGTTTGTGGGTTTTTTTCAAAAGCAAAAATGTCTTTCTCTTCACTTTTTGGAAATGCAATCAGCTACGGATTTGGAATCACTGCATTGCACTGGATTCACTTGTTCTAGAATGACATTAGTACATACAACTCTGTCCTCCAAAGAATCTGAATGGTATTTCTCTGATACCTGATGCCTGATTTTTAGATTCTGGTCTTGTATATTTTTCAGAGATTAAAGGATAACATAAGGGGTTTTTTTGTATTACATAGTGCTCTATTTCTTGTTTTACCCTAATGGATATCCTTCTTGATTAACTAAAATTAATTACATATACTTATGAAACTGAAATGTTATAGTTTGACATTCAAATATGCATAATCTAAAATGCTGTTTAAAATAAAAAATGTTCCCAGTAGTATGGAAGCAGTGTCCTGCAAGAAGGATTTTTTTTTCCTCCATCACCATGTCTCAGATTTTTGCTGGTGTTGGCCACTTTAATACACAAAGTAAGGGAATATGGAAATACAGTGCATCAGTACTTACCGGATCATTTGTATTTATCTTCATTCTTAGCAATAATATCAAAATTACAGCCTATGATGCCTTCCCCAAAGCAGGCAATTATCCAGCATTGCTCCTCTCTGAGCTGTCTGCATTTGTTCTAGTTCGATCTTTAGAAGTCTTCTCTCTGTGCTCACTCCAAAAGAAAGATTCAAACTTTGAAAGCATACCTTTGAAATAATGAGTTTTGTTGCCCAAGTTTGGAGAAGGTGCTGATGATTATGATATTGAGTTGTGGTAGATGCCAGACTGAATACCAGGCAACAGAGCACTAGTGCTGAAAATAAGGCAAACCCTGTACTGGAATACATCAGAAAAAGCACTGCCAACAGAGGGGTGTTACTATTATGGCACTTTACTCAGAGCTAGCAAGGTTGGACCGAAATACTGAATCTGAGGGTTTCACACACGCCACCACCCCCTCTTCAAGAAGGATTTGGAGAAGACAGAGACAGTCCAGCAGACAGCTATACAAATAGTATGGGACCTTGACTATATAAGCAGTAAGGAGAGGCTGAAGAAGATGCAATTATTTAGTCAAAAAGGATACAAAGGCATGATCTAATAGCTACTTACAAGTCTTTGAGGGGCAATTGCAAATAGAATGAAGCTAAACTATTCCTCGTAGTGCCAGATGGTGAAACGAGACAGTGGTCACAATTTGCAGCTTGAGACATTAAGTTTAAGCCTTAGAAGAAACCTTTTCACCAGGTGGCTGGTGCAGAACTGCGGGAGGGAATCACGAACAGACACACAGGAATCAATATGATTAGGTGAATGCCGATTTATTTTGCATGCCGTCAACCCTATATAGTCTCTTCCCGTGTCTACGTGTCCAGAACTACACTTGTCATTGGTCAATTGTCCCAAAGCTTGCCACAGTCTAACCAGTGATTGATTCCTAACATGAAGCACGCACATGCGCAGTCAGGACTCTCCGCCCCACTTCCTTCTTTGGCACATCCAGTTGTTCACTTCGCTGCTCACTTTTTTATCAGCTAGTTCCCATGAGAAAGTCCTTGGTCAGGGAGGCCCAGGTGTTTTCAGTAAAGGCTGGATTGCTCACATGTCCATTGCTTGCTAAAAAACCCTCTACACAGAACTGGGGCAATTTGCCCAGAGAGTTTGTGGAAGCTCTATTCTTGGAAGGTTTGAAGACTTGGCTGTCAAGAGCCATGACTGACCTGATCTGGAGCTGATGAGAAGTTGTATTTCAAGGTGGTGACTGGATTAGATGGGTTTCAGAGCCCCTGTACAACCCTGTTTCTATGATTCCATGATTCATCAGAAATTTACTGAACACTAGAGACAGGAGCGAGTTTTATAAGCTCTTTACTGTGCTGGTTTAAAATACTAGTAATTGTGAGTCACTGGAATTATAGGTGACTCAGTTTAATATCTTTTTCTAGGTACTAAAAATATGGCCAGGAAAAATAGAATTACAAAACTAAGAACAGAATTAGTTAGCTGAAACAAACTAGGGTCCAAAAGGAGGTGCCCAAAACCAGTTCCAGAATTGCCCGTTCTGGCCTACCTGAATCACGGCCTCACTCTCAGGTTTGGTTTTATAACAGGCAGTTATAAATACTGAAAAAAAAAGTCTTCTTGCAAGTGAAAAAAATCCTGGGCTTTTGTTTTCCTTTTACTGTTTAGTCACTCCAGAAACCTTGAGTCAGTAAAAAAAGGCACATAAGAACTTTCCTGTAATAATGAAAATGACTATACATACTTACTGGCACTCCATGAAAGCATTATGAACCACTAACATCCTGTGACTCACGAGGTTGCTGTGTGTCACAGTTTGACTCGGGTCCCACAACAATGCTCTCGATCCCTTCCCCCTCCCACCCAGGTAGGGAAGGAGAGAGAGAAAGAGAGACTTGGCTGGATTGAAAACTAAACTACACAGCTTTAATTAAACACTAATGATGTAAGAAAATATATACAGTTATATTCAAATGTGTTCAGGTATGTGCAAAAGCCTCTCACCGCCCCCCACACCCAGCAACTCCCACAGCATCTCCTGAGCTGCAAACAGTTCTGAAAAGTCCCGGACCTGCTGGAGAGAGCACAGAGTGATGAGGGTCAGGAGAGCTCGAGCCTGGGGGTTGGTGGTGATGGATGGATGGAGTCCTCCCTGGACTGGAAGAGAAGGGAAGAAGAAGCAGGAAGGAAGTTGTCTCCTGTGATCTCTGACCTTCCTCTGAGCTTACATAGATACATGGAATGGAACATCTCTGGCCAGTTTTGCTGTCTGTCTAACTCAGCCTCCCACAGGGGCTCAGAGATCTCCCTGTGGTGTCTGAACCGGCAGAGTGAAGGTGGGACCTTGAAGACCCAGCATTTAGAGAAACATTCCCTTCTTATCAGTTTAGTTGGAAGGCTCTGTGATTGGTTAAAAAAAAAGCTTGCTTAAGGAAAAAAAAATCAGTAAAAGGAAAATTGGCTTCATCCTGGCTCAAACCAGAACATTGTGTTTGTGTGAAAACAGAGTATCTGTTTCTGAGAGGCCTATAACTCAAAGCAGCTGCTAGGGAATGAAGTACATTTATTTGCATAATATTTGTATCTGTTTACTTTAAAAAATATTTTATAAGAAAGTAGTGGTTATGATTTGAAGTATAAGTATAAAAACCATTTTTTTCTGTAGGCTGAGTTATAATTTCCAGCATTTCTATTTTCTGACTTCTACAGATCAGTGTGAAGTTTTGATGGTGTTTGTTTATTAGTGTCTTGTCTTCCTATTCCAGACAAAAACAAGTCAATCACTTTGTTGAATTTTTTTCCATTCACCTTTCTAAAAAAATAATGAACTGAAGAGTCATAATTGTACTATGCAACTGATGTCACCATATAGAGACAAGAAAGGAATTTGCGTCCCCCAATATTTGTTTCTAGCTACTTTTAAACATAGCAAGGCAAGTATTGTGTTGCCTCTAAACTGGTAATGTACCTTAATTTTAGCCAAGAAAGCAAGTTAAAAAATTGTAACGAATCAAAGGCAATCCCTTGCAACAAATGCACTTGGACAACTTAATTTCTAATAGTTTCTAAAAATAAATGTAGTATGCAGTGACAAGATTAAATTTTCTTTGGAAGGAAAAAGTCTCTAGATGCGTGATAATATAGAGCAAGGCAGTATATATCTGAACTAAAATATAAAACAATGTTTCCATTTGTTAGTCTCTGTTGATACTGCTCTCCAACAATGGTGCCAAATCTCCACACTGAAAATGCATTTTTAGTTAAAAACTTATTTTCTGCCCTTAACTAAAAATTCTGTTTCTAAAGTAAAGTGCTGTGGAAATACTGATTCACAAAGCCTTCAGCTTTTGTTTCTGGGAGAAATAAGCAACATTGGTTCTCCAGGTTCAAAGGTGGGAAAGCTAGTGTAGTCTGTTGCTTAAGACTTCTGTTTAAAATATGGTTAAAATTGCATTTGAAATTCTCAGGTGCAGGATGCTGTGGTGTTTTGTGGGGCCCTTTACAGTTGCACCAGAACAAAAATTAAGATCAGCGATAACATAAAAAACTAAGTTCCACATGCCCCCTACTCCTTAATATCGTGGGGTGTCTCCCCACATGAGAGCACTGCCCCCATGACACAAATCTGTGGTATAGTAGTAGATTCGTGCAGGACTGCTTGACAGAATTCCCATCTGCTCTACTTTTTTTCAGTTGCCATTTGCCACCATTTGACTCAGGTTTGACAACAATGCTCTTGATCCCCTCCCACCCAAGTAGGGAAGGAGAGAGAGAAAAAGAGAGAGACTTTACTGGATTGAAGACTAAACTACACAGCTTTAATTAAACACTAATGAATGATATAAGAAAATATATACAATTATATACAAACGTGTTCATTGCCTCCCCTCATCCCCAGCAACTCCCACAGCATCTCCTTAGCTGCAAACAGTAAAAAATTTCCAGACTGCTGCCAAAGAGAGAGCAGAGTGATGAGGGTCAGGAGAGCTGGAGCCTGGGGGTCGGTGGTGATGGATGGACAGAGTCCTCCCTGGACGCCAGTCATGGACGGAAGAGTAGGGGAGAAGAAGAAGGAAGGAAGGTGTCTTCTGTGATCTCTGACCTTCCTCTGAGCTTACATAGATACATGGAATGAAACATCTCTGGCGGTTTTGCTGTCTGTCTAACTCAGCCTCCTATGGAGGGGTCATAGATCTCCCCTTAGTGTCTGAGCCGGCAGAGTGAAGGTGCGACCTTGAAGCCCCAGCAGTTACAAGAACATTGTTATCATTCCTAGCTGGAACACTCTGCTACTAGTTAAAAGAAAGCTTATTGAAGGAAAAAAAAAAAAAAATCAGTAAAAGGAAAATTGGCTTCATCCTGGCTGAAACCTGGACACTGCATAATCACAACTGTTAAAGGGACAACCAGAAGAAAAAAATATACTGGAAAATGAGAGGGTACAAGTGAAATTGAACAGTTTGGCTTGTAAGAATGGGGCTAGCAGAAACATGCAGATTTCCAGGGAGTAATGTTGAGATTAATGTATGAACGGCTCAGGAAGTTCCGAGATCATTGCTTCCTGAAAGCATGTGATGGGAGAAATATTACACTATACACTCCCAGTTTTTATATTCTGTCCTAAGGCACAGGTGACTGTCAGAGACAGAATTCTTGGCTGGGCAGATTTTTGGTATGAATCAAAATGGAAGTTCTATATTACTCTCTTCCTTTTGCTCACAGATGAGCCTATCATATCTTGGTAAGAGAACAGATATGAGGCACTGTCATAATTAACTTTACATTGCTCAATTTAAATGAAGCAGTGTGCCCAGCTAGTGGTCACTGATGTGGAATCAAATCGTGAGCTGAATGAAACTGTAAGGCTGAACACTTTTTTGTGTGCACCCTTTACAAACCAGTCAGCTATATTTTTGGCTTTATCCCTAATGTAGCTGCTATGAACTGTTTGCAGGCAATCAGTGTTTTGGTGAAAACAAACCTTTGAGAGAAAAATATCCAGCTTTATTCTGCATTTATATAAAAATTAACAGAATATGCCTGCTGTGAGAATGTGCTTTCACTGAATATCTTTCTCTTCTAGGGACCTCTTTCATGTGTAAGGCACAGTAATAAAATAATAGGTACTCAAATCCAAGTAAACCACCACATTCAAATACTGTTCTCAGCTTCTAATTTGACTGCTGGCATGGGCCAAAAAAATTTCCAGACTGCTGCCAAAGAGAGAGCAGAGTGATGAGGGTCAGGAGAGCTGGAGCCTGGGGGTCGGTGGTGATAGATGGACGGAGTCCTCCCTGGACGCCAGTCATGGACGGAAGAGAAGGGGAGAAGAAGAAGGAAGGAAGTTGTCTTCTGTGATCTCTGACCTTCCTCTGAGCTTACATAGATACATGGAATGAAACATCTCTGGCGGTTTTGCTGTCTGTCTAACTCAGCCTCCTATGGAGGGGTCATAGATCTCCCCTTAGTGTCTGAGCCGGCAGAGTGAAGGTGCGACCTTGAAGCCCCAGCAGTTACAAGAACATTGTTATCATTCCTAGCTGGAACACTCTGCTACTAGTTAAAAGAAAGCTTATTGAAGGAAAAAAAAAAAAAAAAAATAAGGAAGAGGGATGGCTTCATCCTGGCTCAAATCACGACACCATTTCACCCTTAACTCTAGACACTAAACTCCAGACCCTAGACCATTAACCCTAGATACTAAACCCTAGACCCTAGATCCTTAAACCGAGATGTTACACCCTAGACCCTGGAGCCTTAACCCTAGACGCTAAACTGTAGACCCTAGACCCTTAACTGTAGAGATTAAACTCCAGACCTTAGACCCTTAACCCTAGATACTAAACCCTAGACTGTAGAGCCTTAATCCTAGATGCTAAACTCTAAACACTAGACCCTAAAGCCTAGACAATAAACCCTAGACCCTAGAGCCTTACCCATAGATGCTAAACTCTAGACCTTAGACCATTAACCCTAGACGCTAAATTCTAGACCCTAGATACTTAATATTAGTTGTTAAACTCTAGACCCTAGACCCTTAATCTTAGATGCTAAACTCTAGACCCTACACCTTTAACCCTAGACACTAAACTGTAGACCATAGACCCTTAATCCTAGATGCTAAACTCCAGACCCTAGACCCTTAACCCTAGATACTAAACCCTAGACAATAGATCCTTAACCCTAGACACTAAACTGTAAACCCTAGATGCTAAACTGTATACCCTAGACAATTATCCCTCAATACTAAACCCTAGACCCTACATCCTTAACCTGACACAATAAACTCTAGACCCTAGATCCTTAACTTTTAGACACTAAATTATAAACCCTTAAGCCTAGATGCTACACACTAGACCCTAGAGCCTTAACCCTAGATGCTAAACCCTAGACCCTGGACCCTTTGCCCTAGACAATAAATTCTAGACCCTAGACCCTGAACATTAGATGATAAACAATAGACCTTAGAGCCTTAACCCTAGATGCTAAACTCTAAACATTTAACCCTAGACACTACACTCTAGACCTTGGATCCTTAACCCTAGATGCTAAACTGTAGACCCTAGACACTTAACCCTAGACACAAACTATATATGCTAGATCCTACAGCCTAAACCCTAGACACTATACCCTAGACACTAGGATCAAGACCCTTAACCCTATATACTAAAACCTGGACGTAGACCCTTAAGAATAAATACTAAACCCTAGCCATAATCCTAGAGACTAAACTCTAAACCCTAGACCCTTAACGAAAGACGCAGTTGTTTAACTCTTCTTTTTAATCTGTTTGAGACTATAGATTATTTTCTTAACTATTACACGTACGGTGCTTTGATCTGTGGTCCATGTTCTCGTAATTATTACTATTGATGCGATAGATACATTTCAAACATACTGTAGGTGGAGTGACAACAGTGCTATTTAAAAATAATCAGTCTATCTCTTCAATCCTCAGATTAAAAAACATCTCTAGTCCTCTTATATTTGACCAGTGAGCTACATTCTTAAAATATGGAGGGAGTTAGAAATAAGGGTGTCTCTGGATACATTATTGACAGTAAAAGATCTTACCTATTATGAGTCTTTTCTTCCAAATTGAATTTTGTTAGAAATACCAATTGGTGAAATTATTCAGCATTTATAATAATAGGAAACTCATTTGCAGGTACCAACATGCTTGAAATGAGAGTGTTCTGTTGCAGAAATGCTTATGGTCAAAGGTTGTTTCCTCTGCCCAATTACCTTTCCTGCAAATAGGTATACAAAATTTCCCACTAGCACTGAAGAGTCTAAAGTCCCAAATAGCATTTTTGCTGGTCATGTAGATGCCTAAATCCCAGTAAATGCTTAGGAGCCTATATCCCATTAGTCTTCAGAGATATCTTCTATCTTGCCCTTGTCTATAAAAGATAAATTACAGTGCTTCAGAAATTATACTTTATTTTATCAGAGTATTTATTCCTGAGCCACATGCTTTTGTCATAAACAAAAAGGAAAAACAGTGAGAATATCCTTTTTTAATCATAGAATCACAGAACTATTCAGGTTGGAAAAGACCCTTGGGATCACTAAGTCCAACCATCATCCCTACTCTACAAAGTTCTCCCCTAAACCGTATCCACCAACACCACATCCAAACAACCCTTAAACAGATCCAGGGATGGTGACTCAGCCACCTCCCTGGGCAGCCTATTCCAGTGTCTAACCACTCTTTCAGTGATTTTTTTTTTTCTAATATCCAATCTGAACCTCCCCTGGTGCAACTTGACTCCATTTCCTCTTGTCCTATCACTAGTCACTAGGGAGAAAAGGCCAACACCCACCTCACCACAACCTCCTCTCAGGTAGTTGTAGAGAGCAATGAGGTCTCCCCTCAGTTTTCTTACTCAAACTAAACAGCCCCAGTTCCCTCAGCCTCTCCTCACAGGACTTGTTCAGTGCTGAGCACAGGGGGACAATCACCTCTCTACTTCTGCTGGTCACACTATTTCTAATACAGGCCAGGATGCCACTGACTTTCTTGGCCACCTGGGCACACTGCTGGCTCATGTTCAGCCATTTGTCAATTAGAACCCCCAGGTCCTTTTCTGTCAGACACTTTCCAGCCACACTTCCCCAAGCCTGTAGCCTTGCCTGGGGTTGTTGTGGCCCAAGTGCAGAACCCAGCACTTGGCCTTGTTGAAGCCCAGACCATTGAAATTAGCCCAACGGTCTAATCTATCCAAGTCTCTCTGTAGAGCCTCACTATCCTCGTGCAAATCAACACTCCTGCCAAGCTTGGTGTCATCTGCAGACTTACTGATAATACACTCTGTGTCCTTATCAAGATCACCAATAAAGATGTTAAACAGAAATGGTCCCAGCACTGAGCCCTGAAGAACACCACTTGTGACCGGCCCCAGCTGGGTTTGACTCCATTGACCACCCCTCTTTGGGCCCAACTGTCCAGCCAGTGCTTGATCAGATGCTCATCCAGACAATAAGCAGCCAGGTTTTTTTATGACAATCCTATGGGGAACTGTGTCAAATGTTTTTTGGAGGTCCAGATAGACAATATCCACAGCCTTTCCGTCGTCCTATAGTCAATTCAGCAGGTGGATGATAAATGAGGTGGATACATTAAGTTTTTTATGCTAGTGGTTCTATAGAAAGGCATCCTGTGAACTGTTACTTTTAATTTCTTCTGTCACACTAGAAATGCAGCAGAGAAGACCATTTAACTTGAAATTAAATTGTTCACTAAGATACTCCTGTAGAGTATTATTTTTCAGTGGGTTTATTGGGTCACATCCCTCCATCCATCCCAGTATCCTGTATCCAACAATGTCAAAAGCATATGCAGTTTGAACAGATGCTTAGATGCAATTAATTTCACCTTATAAAAGGGCAAGTATTTAATGATAATTCTCCTGAGTGACCTCTTAGGCTCCAACAATTTGTGACTCAGGGACTTTCCCAGCTAGAAATAATGCCTGAACCACAATTAGATCTCTTCAAGTGAATCTGATGTCTCCCGTGGAACTCCTACAAACTGCAGTTTATAAGACCTTGGGGCATGGTGCTCTGCCCATTTAACTACACATCCTGTGACCCTCTTCCAGCTATTTTCATTTGATGCCCACAGTTTCTTTTCTTGGAAGTGTGAATCCTAACTACTGTATACTTTGAGAATTCCCTCTTCTTCACCCACCTTCTTATTTGTCTCTTTTCCAAACTAAAGAGTCATAATTTACACCATCATGTCTCCTATGGAAACCATTTTGTATCTTCCATTATTCCTATAGGGCATTGCTGAAGTTTTTTAGTTTCAGTAGATACTTTTAAAAATTAAAAATGTGAAAAAAAAACCCCAAACAGTTAATAGAATTCAAGTTATGACCAAAGAATAAGTATATATAGTGGCATAATAATGTTCTGTGCTCTTGTTTTCTTGTCCCTTTTTTAATAGTTTCTTGTACTCAGTTTATCTTTTTGACAGCTACTGAGCTGATCTTTTAATGGAATGGTCAGTCTTGACTAGATTTTCACGGTACTATCTACTGTAAAAGCCCCAAACCATTTTCTTGAAGCAGAACAAAAAGTAAGAACCAAACCAGCCTTTTCCTAAGAAAATACCAAAAACAATCCCTCTCAGAAAAGACCCGAAACCCAAAAACATGCAAACCAAAACCAAACAAGCAAAAAAACCCAACAAAAACAAACAACAACAACAAACCACACACAGACAGAAAAAAAAACCCTCAGCAACCAGCAGAACAATCAAACAGAAGAAGCCCCAGTACTAAAACAAGAAAGGGCTAATCTGTCACTTGGATTAATCATTAGGCTGTTCTGTGTTGTTTCCTTTGCACTTTCACATGACACAGAGAAAGATGCAAAAATCTAGTTCACTGGTCCTTTAAGAATTCAGAGTGTTATTTTATCTATTTTTCTCTGGGCAAACTGAGGGATACTTCTGTTTTTCTCATAGAATAGAGTAACTGATTAAATTCTTAGCAGTAATATACAGTCTTGCATTAAACGAGAGCAGGGGCTGTCAAACTTTTTGCCCTACATATCCACCCCCATATACATTCAACACCTCTCTCCCTCCAGTTTGAGAGGTAATTAAAGGGTGGAAATAATCCACAAAATGTATCCTGGGGCACAGCAACAGAATTCACCCTTTTGCTAAGCAGAGGCAAGAGCAGTGGAGAAGCTTGACTGAAGATGCATTAAAAAAAACCTGCTTCAAAAAAGGAGGAGTGGAGAGAGCAGATGACTAATTCCGCAGAATCCCCCACAAAACTGCCTCCTAGGCCATCCAGAACTCTACTGTGTCACCCCAAGTGGTAGCCTTCTGCTTCTGTGGAACCCAATACAATTTAGAGAGAATAGCAGTATATTTGTTGTGGCAGGAAATGCCAGGTAGAGACAGAAAGCCAGGGGTTTTTTTTAGCATTTCTGGAAATCCCAGAGATATGGTGGGCAGGGCTATCATAATCTATGATCGCCTGGCACACATGGGCTCCCAAACCTGTGTCTTAAGGATCAGCAGGAGCCCTATCAGTGCTTACTAGCAGTGTGTGGAGAGCTGGGCCTGGGTTTGTATTGCTGAAATTGGAGCAATTACCTCAGACACCAAACACAGGAGTAGAATGTCCCCCATCAGCCAAAAGTGATACAAGCATCTCCAGAAGCTGGTTCAAATTCTTCAACGCTCCATTTGCTTTTAATTATTCAGAAATCACCTCTGCTTTTAATTAGGCTCATAGGGGATTTTAATGTACATCTCATGCTTAACAGCCATGAAGATTACAGAGCTCTTTAGCTGAAAATTCCTACAGCTTATCCCCCACCACCTTCCTCTTGCTCGTGCCAGACAAGCTGTCTGCCTTCCCAGCACAGTGAGTTGTACTGACGGGCTGATCAAGCTTAGAAATAACTTGCCTGAAAAATGACTGTTTAGTTCACCTGTGTTCCCCTGCCTGGTCCACTGGGCAATCCCAGACACAACTGAGGTGATTAATGCTGAAAAAGGAAGCAGCAGCCAGACATGGCTGATTTCAGTGCAGTGAAAGAAAGGCCTGTCGAATTAATCCACACCTAATTAAGTGTTGTGTACCCATTTGCTTCTGGTCATCTGTGAACTTTGTCAACCATGCTGGGAAGTACTTTTAAACATCAAATCCTCAGAGGGTCTGAGTGGAAACTAGCCAGCCCAGCGTGTGATTTCAGAGAGCTGGGGATCAATCATTCTGTATCTGCATTTTATTGTTGTGCTTTTTGGGGAACTAGAGAAAGCACACTTTCACAATTTTTTCCTTTTAAATTACTTACGTTCATTTTTTAAATCACATACAGGGTCCAAAAGGTGAGAAGGGTGACCAAGGACCTCAGGTGAGATTGTGTGGATTTCATTCTTTCTGATAAACCTATGTGAAATGTTGTACTTAATAAATGGGTTTTCACCTGTAATGCTTTTGAAAAAGGGTGAACCAGGACAAGATGGGAACAGTATTGTGGGACCACCTGGACCACCAGGACCACCAGGACCAATCCTAGCAATACCTGAGGTAAGCGTTTGTCAAGCATTAAAGTCTTTGTAACTCATCTTACAGAGAGAGGGACACAAGGGGTTAGCAAAATAGTAGTTCTGCTGTTGCTCTTCATGTTATAAGTCTACTCCTCAAAACAAACAAGTCTCAGCATGTCAAATACATTTGTTTTGAAAAGACAAGATAGGAAGGAAGATGGGTGAAGATCTTACATACAACAGTTAGGGGGTCATATTTCTGCAGAATTTGTCAACATCAAATTAAAATCAACAGGGAAGTACAAAGCTGGGAATGTTTAGCAAAGCAAGGCACCTGAGACACAGCAGTATGTAGAACAGAGATGTATTGTGCTTTCTTACAGGAGTCCACTATATAAACTGGAGTACTAACTCTGTTGTGGATGTAGCAGCAGTAGTACCAAAGGGTAAAATGCTAGAAGCTCATAAAAACTCCCCAGTATCCTCTTAGGTGCATGTATATTTTCAGTCAGTTTTGCTTTGTGTACATCAGCCTTTGCAAAAACAATACCCGTTAGCAGTAATGAAGGCTAGAGCCTAGAATTAATACAACTTCAAGCTGATAACAAAAATCCTTTTAGTTGTCTTGGCATGGCAGTAAGAACTGGAGAAGCTGTGAGTGGCTGCTGGAAATTCTTCCCCTCTGTGAGCCAAAGGTGACTAAAACAGTCAGATTCACACATAAGAAAGCGTAAAACAGCAATAAGAAGTTATTTATGAGTATCTCAGCCTTCTCATCATCCTTAGCTGCAGTGTTCCCCCGCACATCCAATAAGGGATAGAGATTCTCTTTTTATATGAATGAGCAAGGCCGGACAAATTGCTATCTTAGAATGCCAGTGGCATATTTGAGTAAACCATCCCTTTGATCTTTATCTCCCTGAGAAAAAATTGCTTCAGGCTGCAACATTTGGTGTTATAGTTTTAAAAGTAAAAAGGAGAGTCTGTTAATTAAAGTTTTGAAAGCATTTTGAGATTCTTACATAAAAATGTAAAACAAATGCTAGGTTTTGTTAGTCCAGATGTATAATAAAAATTATAAGTAGAGAGCCTTTTCTGTGACCTTATCTGTGGTTTTCTCCCCAAAGTTAAAAAGGGTGCTTTAACTGGCTATACATTTCTAAAAATGTGTGTGTGCCCTAGATAATCAGTTTGGTATTTGAAATAACCTGTTCCTTAACCACTTTTTTTTAGCTACTACTCAATGATACATATGGAATTTTTAACTTTACTGGAATTAAAGGACTACTTGGGCTTCCAGTGAGTATACGCTGCTTTATTAAATCTTCAGATTTGGTCTGTCTTCAGTGTGTCCTTTTAAGTATCAGCTAGAGCTGGGTTTCCTATGTTTTACAACTGTTTTCCTGCTTCAGCTCTAAGTTCTGTGGAAGTACTTCAGGGCAGAACTGAATTCTCTGTGAATTAGTTGCTTTTACACATTTGTATGAAAGAAAGGAACTGGCTTAGCTCTGAGTCTGAACTATATGCTCAGAATTACCAAAATGTGGAACTAACACAAAAATAGGGAGCAAGATTTACATTGCATTTCTTCCATTTTTTTTTCTACGTTTGTTTTTCAAGTAATAAAATGTTGGAATAAAGTTTTTTGCTCTGCTAGAGATGACTGCTAGGAATGCTAGGCTTCTGTGGATGAGTTTAGTCCCACAGCAATTATACCTGTGGATGAAAAGCTGGAAATTTTATGAGGAAACAATAGATGGGAAAATTCAGGTTCTGTTTTGCAGCTAGGAATATAGCTGAAAAATATTTCAGTAAACATTTGAAACTCTGAATGCTTCTTGGTAATGGTTTAAAATTCCTAGGGCTCAATCCAAAGAGATGTCTAACTTTTCCAGGCTGTGGAGTCTATTCAAACTTGCCTGAAAATGTATGATAAATTGTACTTTGCTAATTTTTAATCCCCTCAAACAAAGCCTCTTACTTCACAGCTAGTTTCATTTGTGGACTCTCATTTATGTATTTAATTTTATCTAAAGTCTTTGTAACTCATCTTACAGAGAGAGGGACACAAGGGGTTAGCAAAATAGTAGTTCTGCTGTTGCTCTTCATGTTATAAGTCTACTCCTCAAAACAAACAAGTCTCAGCATGTCAAATACATTTGTTTTGAAAAGACAAGATAGGAAGGAAGATGGGTGAAGATCTTACATACAACAGTTAGGGGGTCATATTTCTGCAGAATTTGTCAACATCAAATTAAAATCAACAGGGAAGTACAAAGCTGGGAATGTTTAGCAAAGCAAGGCACCTGAGACACAGCAGTATGTAGAACAGAGATGTATTGTGCTTTCTTACAGGAGTCCACTATATAAACTGGAGTACTAACTCTGTTGTGGATGTAGCAGCAGTAGTACCAAAGGGTAAAATGCTAGAAGCTCATAAAAACTCCCCAGTATCCTCTTAGGTGCATGTATATTTTCAGTCAGTTTTGCTTTGTGTACATCAGCCTTTGCAAAAACAATACCCGTTAGCAGTAATGAAGGCTAGAGCCTAGAATTAATACAACTTCAAGCTGATAACAAAAATCCTTTTAGTTGTCTTGGCATGGCAGTAAGAACTGGAGAAGCTGTGAGTGGCTGCTGGAAATTCTTCCCCTCTGTGAGCCAAAGGTGACTAAAACAGTCAGATTCACACATAAGAAAGCGTAAAACAGCAATAAGAAGTTATTTATGAGTATCTCAGCCTTCTCATCATCCTTAGCTGCAGTGTTCCCCCGCACATCCAATAAGGGATAGAGATTCTCTTTTTATATGAATGAGCAAGGCCGGACAAATTGCTATCTTAGAATGCCAGTGGCATATTTGAGTAAACCATCCCTTTGATCTTTATCTCCCTGAGAAAAAATTGCTTCAGGCTGCAACATTTGGTGTTATAGTTTTAAAAGTAAAAAGGAGAGTCTGTTAATTAAAGTTTTGAAAGCATTTTGAGATTCTTACATAAAAATGTAAAACAAATGCTAGGTTTTGTTAGTCCAGATGTATAATAAAAATTATAAGTAGAGAGCCTTTTCTGTGACCTTATCTGTGGTTTTCTCCCCAAAGTTAAAAAGGATGCTTTAACTGGCTATACATTTCTAAAAATGTGTGTGTGCCCTAGATAATCAGTTTGGTATTTGAAATAACCTGTTCCTTAACCACTTTTTTTTAGCTACTACTCAATGATACATATGGAATTTTTAACTTTACTGGAATTAAAGGACTACTTGGGCTTCCAGTGAGTATACGCTGCTTTATTAAATCTTCAGATTTGGTCTGTCTTCAGTGTGTCCTTTTAAGTATCAGCTAGAGCTGGGTTTCCTATGTTTTACAACTGTTTTCCTGCTTCAGCTCTAAGTTCTGTGGAAGTACTTCAGGGCAGAACTGAATTCTCTGTGAATTAGTTGCTTTTACACATTTGTATGAAAGAAAGGAACTGGCTTAGCTCTGAGTCTGAACTATATGCTCAGAATTACCAAAATGTGGAACTAACACAAAAATAGGGAGCAAGATTTACATTGCATTTCTTCCATTTTTTTTTCTACGTTTGTTTTTCAAGTAATAAAATGTTGGAATAAAGTTTTTTGCTCTGCTAGAGATGACTGCTAGGAATGCTAGGCTTCTGTGGATGAGTTTAGTCCCACAGCAATTATACCTGTGGATGAAAAGCTGGAAATTTTATGAGGAAACAATAGATGGGAAAATTCAGGTTCTGTTTTGCAGCTAGGAATATAGCTGAAAAATATTTCAGTAAACATTTGAAACTCTGAATGCTTCTTGGTAATGGTTTAAAATTCCTAGGGCTCAATCCAAAGAGATGTCTAACTTTTCCAGGCTGTGGAGTCTATTCAAACTTGCCTGAAAATGTATGATAAATTGTACTTTGCTAATTTTTAATCCCCTCAAACAAAGCCTCTTACTTCACAGCTAGTTTCATTTGTGGACTCTCATTTATGTATTTAATTTTATCTATTTTATTCTTTGTGGGCACAGTTATCTTCCTCACATCCAGTACCTCAAGGAACAAAGAAAAACAGAATTTATGTACTTGATAGCAGAATTTCAGTCTGCATAGCCATAGTTTGAAAAACTACTGTGAATCTTATTAATACAACTGCCCCAAACCAAGTATTTACTAGATTTGTTAGTGAACTGGGAAGAACAACATTAGCTTAAATAACAGCTTTCAACCTTTAACTGTTAGCCGAGCATGCCTCTTTTCTGCTTTTCACATGGTAGGATAACATCATATTATTGTGGCTGCATCCAGCTGTGCTTATGGTAGAACAACTTTCATGGAAGAGTATTTCGATGTGTTTCCTGAAGAACCACTTCTCCTAATCCCTGGCATAACAGGATGCCAGGATAGGATGGATCTTCTTATGTGGAATCTGTTACTGCAGGTAGTTGCCATTCAACCCTTAGATGACAGGTTCTCAAAATGACACAGACTGCTGATGCAGCAAAAATGCATTGGTTGGTAACAGGTATTACAGTGCCAACAGGAAGAGGTAGGTTCTGTAGCTTGAAGCACAGTTCCAATTGGAAAGGTCTTTGCACCTCAGTCTCTGAGCTCACCCTAGTAAGGAAAGAGGTGCAGTCTTACAGGTAATACACATCCAGGTGATCTGAACAAGAACTAAAGTGTGTCTCTGCAGATACCACAGTGGGGCAATCTTAAATGTGCTCAGTACAAATCCAAAGCCAAGTCTCTATTCACAGTCAGTTACACACTCTATATTCTATCACAGAAAAGCAAGAACAAATTGGCAAAAGTAGGAAGGCTGCTGTAATGTCTGTGCTGTACTCTGGAAAAGATTCAAAGAAGGCTGAATTAGGGTTGCATGTCTGTCACATGTGGAAAATAATCACCTTTCTTCAGCCTTTCCTGCATCTCTGTCCCTTCAGTTTTGGAAAGTAAATGCTAATGTCCTAGAAAAAGTTAGAAGCACAGTGCATTACAGAGTGAACACAGCTTTAGCACTGGCTGAATGAAGTTCTTAATCCAGTTTCAGATCAGTTAATATTCACAAATTACACAATACATGAAAAATACATACTGTTTTGCAAGTCTATAATATGAGTTTGTAAGGGGCTGGTTTTTTGCCAGAAGGCAAACCAGGTCTTCTAGGATTTCCTCTAAGTATTCTATTCCTTGGATTTAAGTAATTATTTTTCAATACAGTGCAATATCTAAAAAAAATTCTATTGTACAGAATTTAGACAAAGTCTAATTAATTTTCATATGGGAGACTGCAGGTCTTTATGGAATCAAGAGCTGTGGCAGAAATTAACTGTGCCCAAAATGAAGTATGCACATCTTGTATTTTTGCTTATTTCAGATTCACTTCTGTAGTTTAAATCTAAATGTAACTGACTCTGGTGAAAAATGTTTGTTTTTTTTTACCTAAGGAAAGGACCTATGTCATTTAGGAGAAACAAATGGATGTGTAAAAGTAATCTTCATATGTATGTGCATTTGTATTATTATATAGGATTTTTATGCCACCACTAGAGCAAAGCCCTATGAGGTATACCCCCTTTTTTAAACTTTATGAAACATTTATTTTTTATAATAATGTATCAATGCCATCATGGAAGCATTGCACAATCATAGTATCCAGAACGTGCCTTCTATTATAGTACGTATCTTATGTGCTCAGAGTGCCACATTGTATAAACATTATCTGGCTCATGAATTCATATAGTATTGTTTATAATATGATAGAATTCTTTTCCCTTGTTATGATTGTTTTACAGTTCAGGTGCGTGCACGTGGTCTCAGGATCCTTTGTTTATTTCTGAGAATAACTAAGGAGAAAACTGGGAAAGCTGACAAATGATTTTGACAAAATGCTGGCAAATTACCCAAAATTCTGCAGAAAGTTGTTTACTAAGTCCTGGGTATTGTGGACTGCATAGGAAGCAAAAGAAAGGGGAGGAGCATCTCCTAAAAATACTTTTCATTTTAAAAAGAGCTGATAATATTTAGAAGGTGATGTAATGAATTCTAAGCCTCTCTGTTTGTCTACAGACATAAAATATCATTCTTGCTCTTACCTCGGGTCTTTCCTACCTCTCTTCACTAATGTAGAAATCATGCAGACTTGAATTTAGTTCTTGGTGGGTAAAAAAAAGTGCTTCTTAATACACTAATAATGGAAGATTGTAAAATACAATGTGAGCTGAGCGGAATGCTTTCACCACAAAACAGATAGAGAGATAATCAAATTTTCAAATATATAATCTATATTTCAGACAAAAATATATTTTTAAGTACTGGCAAAAATATAGCTTCATAAATTCTGTTGAAAAACACTCTGGCTGAATGATTGCAGGAAGAGAGAGAATAGAGTAGAGGAAACATAATTTTAGACTGAATTGCCACTCTTACTAATGTTTGGGTATTTCTCTTTGTGACTGTGTGTACCATCTGTGGGAAACAGTTCCTCTCCTTCCCCACAGAAGTCCCAGTAGTCTCTGTGACAGTACCAGCTCGTGACATATCTACACTGTGATAAACATCAGGGTTTCTTTTTTTTTTTTTGTTCTTTTTAACAGATTCTCCTCATATGATACTTGTTTTAAAGAATGTTTTGATTCAGACTGCAATTTAGTCTTGAGACAATTCTTAGATTGCAACTAAAGTAATTCAAGGTCAAGTTTTCTGGTTATTTAAAACTGCATTGAGTAAAATGGCCTGGCTCCATATTCGTAGCAGATTTTACCATGTATTTGTGTACTTGTTTTTGCTTAGGGCCCTCAGGGACCAAAGGGTGATACTGGTTTGCCTGGATCACAAGGATCCAAAGGACAACAGGTAGGAGAAAATGCATAGGGAAAAGTCCATCCTTCAAAATCTCGTTGTTAATTATTTTTTTCCTCACATTTGATTGGGTTGTCTTTATCTAATTGTGAGATAACTGAACACAGTTGCAGCGCAAGGTGGAAACCTCTGAAGACCATACACAATGAAGGTATAAGAAGGTATAAGAACGTATAATCAGCTAACTGATGTAACAAATTGTGTGACTTATGCAGTTGAACTCCCTGACGTACACAGTGTCCTTTCAAAAATCAGAGCATTGTGAGCAGAACCTGCTGTTCCTGGTCTTTCTGCTCATGGAGCTGAACAAGCACCTTTTGCCGATCTGCGGGCAGTTGTCCTGCTGGCAGGTCAGCGGTTGTCACAAGAGGTCAAAAAGCCTTGAAGTGTGTGTGTGTGTGACACAGATGTGTGGTGGAGGGGGACTCTCCTATTGAAACCACAGAATTTCAGACTACAGCCCCCTTGCTATTCAACAACCCTCATGTAACAGTGTGCTGGGGGCAGCTGGACTACACAGTCTAATGTCCCAAGTCTTAAACAATGGCTTATGACTAAAGGATTATGTGTGTTTATGTGTACGACCACCACCCATTTCATGGGAGGTGCCCTTCTCACAGAACAAAGGATTTATTACCTTTTGATGAAGTCATTCTTAGGTCATAACTAGTGTATTGATTGGTTCTTAACGAACTAATAATGTTAATTAATTAAGAAAAAGGTAAGGGAGACCCCCAGGGCCCGCTTCATATGTGAATTCAAGATTTGTTAACGCCCAGGGCTTGCTTTGCATGCAAATCACCGGATGAAGTCATACAGGCTTACATCAAGGCCTTTATGGCATGAGTTCTGACCTCAGAGCCTTTCCTTTGCTTCATATATTGTGCCCAGTCTGGTCGTGTAGCCATTAGGCACCTGGGTTTGAAGAAAAGCAGACAAGGACAGCAAAGCATTCCTTCCTGCCAGTGAGCTGGGCCTGTCCTCCCTACCAGGTGTAAATTTGCCTACTTGTCAGGTCCAAGGCCCAATATCTGGTTTAACACTGCTCTTCTTGCACTTCTCTGCAACAAGGCACAATCTAAGTTCTCTTTTCCCACAGTGGCGTAGAAATGTCCAGTGGTGATCTGGCCATTGGTGAGTTGTTTGTAGCTGACAAGTTGTCCTAGACACTGAGAGTTGACATTCCAGCCCCAGTGTAGAAATTCTGCAGTGCAATATGCACTTATCAGAATAAGTTTCCATAAACATGAAACATGAGCTGACCACTTCCTGCAAGTCTATTGTCCACCCTGGGATCCTTATCAAAAGGCAAAATAAAACAAGTTTCATCTTTTCCTCCTCCTTTGGTACAGAGGGCTTTGCCTACAGTTTTCCATTCCCAAAGAAAGTATAAAACTTTGGGAGCTCTCTCCTTAGGATTCCTTCTCTTATGTCTTCACAAAAGGGTTTTGTAGCACTACTGAGAGGTGACTAAGAACTGCTAATGTTGCAGCTGTTGTTCTGTTCTTCCTCCCCTTCTCATCCACCTGCAGGAAGCAGGGGAGAGGAACAGCCAAGTTATTACAATCTTCAGCATAACAAAAAGAAAAACAAGAACACTTTCTGCTTATTTTTTGTAAGTAGCTGACCTCATTTTCTCACATGTAGTAGGAAGGCTTAGAAATTGTAGAATTGTAGAACAGTCTGGTTTGGAAGGGACTGTCTAGTTCCTCCCGCTAGAACAGGTTGCTCAGAGTCCCATCCAACCTGGCCTTGAACACTTCCAGGGATGGGGCATCCACAGTCACCCTGGGCAACCTGTTCCAGTGTCTCACCACACTCAAAGTCAATAATTTCTTCCTAATGTCTAGCCTAAGTCTACCTTCTTCCAATTTAAAGCCATTACCCCATGACCTCTTGCTACAAGCCCTTGAAAAAAGTCCCTTGCCAGCTTTTCCATAGCCCCCCTTCAGGTACTGGAAGGCTGTTCTAAGGTGTCCCCAGACCTTTCTCTTCTCCAGGCTGAGCAACCCCAACTTTCTCAGACTGTAACTAGCCAAGTGAAGTAGCCAAGTGTAGAATATTTATTCTCAAAGGCCACTATTTGTTCTCAAAGATAAGCCATGCTGTGGGACATTGAGCTGAGGCAGGTTTAGCTCATGAGGATGCTTCATTGCTCAGAAGGAAACATCTCAGGGCACAAATACCACTTGCCTTTTGTCATAAAGATTCCTGTCTTTTATGGGATGCGTAAAATTATCAAGCTCAACCTTAGAACCAGTTGGATGGGGTTTGGGTTGTGGGGGTATTTTTATTTGGGCTTTTTGCTAAGATTTTTTTTGCCTTTTTTTTTTTTTTTTGCTTCTGCTGTACACACTGGAAGGAACTCAAAACTTTGAAGCCATTATCCTTTCTAGTTACCAAAGACACAGTGGTGTTTCTGAGGCTGTTTCTGAGGCATGAACACGAGGTTATGCTCAAAGGTGATGAAGGTGGGATCCACAATGAAGCTGCACAGACACCTAGGAGCATTTTGGGAGATGTACAGAGGCAGGGTATTTTCAGTGTGCTTTATTATGTTTTAAGAAAGATCATCCCTTTTCTTCCCCAGAAACAATCTTCATCCTACTCACATCTAATTGATATCACTTTATGTTTGATATCAAAGCATGACTAATCTATCATGCTTTGAACAGCAGTAAAGCTGCTTTGACTACTTCTGAGTCACTGAGAACTGCTTTGTAAACACTATAAAATAACTTTGATAATTCCAGGGTGAAAAGGGAGAAACAGGCACTACAATTGCTGCTGATGGATCTTTAACTGAAATCTTAGGAATAAAAGGGGAGAAGGTGAGTTAATACTGTGTGGTGTTTCTCCAGAGTGTTTGGTGGCCTTGTTACCAGCCTCCTCTGCTGGATACTGTAAGAGTTCTCCTTGACGTTGCTCTGTGCATGTCTGTCCTCAATAGGGTGAAGCTGGAGTGGTGGGACCAGTGGGACCAATGGTAAGACATTTCCTAAGAATTTTTTTTTATTTTGCTTTGGTTTTACAGATAATAGTAAAAGTAAAGGTATTTATTTTTTAGCTTGTTATTCCTTCTGAGTTGGGATGATAAGCAGTATTCATGCTTCAGCATGATCAATGTCCTTCAGAAAAAACATGGTTGCTACATATGGGGTGCTATAAGCTACTGACTTGTTTCAGAATTTAGATTCTGGTAGCACAAGGGTATCAGTTACTGTTTAAACAGACTGAAATCTCATCAGGCCTAGAAACACATAGCTTACGACTCTTGAGTGAGCTGGGTTTGCTTAACCCTGAAGATAAAAGGCTGAGAGGAGCTCTAATTGCTTCCTGCTGCTGCCTGAAAGGGATTTATAGACAAAGTCAGGTCATTCTCAGAGGTGCACAGGAAAAAGACAAGTGCTGATAATCACAAGTTCCAGCAAGGGAAATTCCAATTAGATATAAAGAAAAAAATTGACAATAACAGTGGTTAAACACAGAAATCGGTGCTCAGAAAGATGGTGGATTGTGGAACAAGGTGTTGAGCAGCATGACCTAACTTGGATGTTTGTCTTGCTTTGAGCAAGTGGTTGGACTAAATAAATTCTAAAGGTCTCCTCCAGTCTAAATTATTTGTTATTTCTATGATTTATGCTAAAACAACCAACTACATAAGGCTCAATTTTTGTCAGTGCCAATAATTTGCACCTGCCTTTGATCTGAGGAAGCTGCAAATCAGGCAGTAAAGTTAGACCATTTACCAAAATCAGGATTTGAAAGCTTCTTTCAGGTATTTGGCCTGATATTTTTGACTGAACACAGAATGTTGTATGAAAGCACAATAAATTAGTTACAAATAAGAACAGTTGCTCAGACTCAGTAATGTTAGAACAGCAATTAATTTATTCTAGTATAGTCTTCTTTCTTCCAAACCTCAAGGATATCAAGGGATTTTTTTCTTCTGCTTTTGATATAGCCTGGTCTCTATTGTGCCTCAGTGAGTGTTCGTAGGTATCATTTCTGTGCAGCAAGGTGTGCAGGAGATTTTGCCATCAGTTTCTGTGGTCTTTAAAATGGGCTGTGAGTGCTGAGTAACTGCTTTCTTACACAGTGTATTAGAATATCTTGAGGGAGCTAACCAGAAGGGGAATTCCTTGTATAACTGCAAGATGAGTTTATCCTTTCACCTCGAAGAAGAATCATAGAATAAGGTAGAATGGAAGTGAACTTCAGAGATTATCTTGCCAAAGCAGGTCTACTTAGCTCAGGGATTTGCCCAGTCAAGTCTTCAATATCTCGTAGGAAAGAGATTCCACAGCCTCCCTAGGCAGCACATTCCAGTATTTATCATAGAATCATCCTGTTTGGTAGGACCTTGAAGATCATCAAGTCTGACCATGGCCTAAATCCCCAACCATAACTTAATTTATCTGTTCAGTGCTTAAATCATGTCACTAAGCAGTCTATCTATTTCTTTTAAACACTTCCAGGGATGGTCACTCCACCACCTTCCTGGGCAGCCTGGCAGTGGTTCCACTGTCCAACCACTCTTTCAGTAAAGAAATTCTTTTAATATCCAGCCTAAATGTCCCCTGGTGCAGCTTCAGGCCATTTCCTCTCATCCTGTCATTATTCACTTGGGAGAAGAGGCCAACTCCAACCTCTGAGGGTCTGATTAAAAAATAATTGGAAAAACAAAACAAATTAGAAAGAAATGTACAGAACATAGACCACTGCCTTTTCTTCTACTACTTGATACATTTAATTTTTCTTTGATACATGGTGACTGAGTTTTGAATTGCCCACTCTACAAAAGGGTGAGAATTCAGACTTCACTTCAAATAATCAGTCTTTTCCAAGCCAGAGCCAGGCCTCAGCTTCTGAGAGAGGTTAGCTGAGCAAGTAGAGAGGACATTCTGTGCATTCTGTGCAGAAATCCATAGACTGATTTTTAACACAAATGTAAAACTGTGCCTCTTATTCTAAATAATCAAATGCATGTCAAATTTGTGTTCCATACACTCCTTAGAAACACTTTTTTTGTTTTTTTTTTGCCTAGGGACCAACAGGACCTACTGGACCTAAAGGAGAACTTGGTTTTCCAGGACGTCCAGTATGTATTATGCTCTCAAGTGGAGTAAAGATAGAGGAGATTGCTTTTGACACATACTACACTATTTTTACTTATTTTAGGGCCGCCCAGGACTGAATGGACTGAGAGGTATGAAAGGTGATCGAGGCAAAACATTTACTGTAAGTTCTTGTTTATTGCAATTAGTTGGAAAAAAATTATGTTAAAATCTTAAGTCAAGTCTGGTTTGTCTGAACTCCTTTACAATGATGATAGGATTAAAAACCTGAAAGTATCTAGAAATATTTATGCTGCTTTTCCCATTTGGTAATAATAACTGAAAAGTCAATTTCTGGGTCCATCTGGACAGTTATTGCAGATATGCATAGTTGTATCATCTCCCAGGTGTAACAGTTGTATGTGTGGTTATGTGATAGCATAGATGCTTTAAATAGCAGATGATCTGGGTTTGCAATTCTTTCTATATATGACATCCTGATCCAGGCCATCTGTGTGAACTCTGATGGTGCAAAGGTGAGCACCTAGCTGTCTAGCATAGGTACAAACAGCACTTGACCATATCATAGTGAAGTGACAAAGGAGATACCTGCTATCTGGTTTAGCTGCCATTGACTGTATCCAGAATAATGACAACTGCACAGATGATAACACATCCATGCCCACCTACAACCTGTAATTATGGAATAACAAATTATGAACCAAGGTCCTGGTGCTCCAAGTCTGTTATTCTACAAGACTTCATGCAAGTGGTCGCATGGCAAGCATGAAGACTGCACTACAAAACAACAAACATTGCTGAACATAAGCAATACATTTCACAATAGCAGAGTAATTTGTGTGGTTATTCAGATGTCAATGTGTGGTACAAAAAAATGGTGCTCATACAGCAGCTAATATTTCATCTGCGTCAGAGACATGCTGGGACAAAAAAAGACAATGGTATTTTATTGTGTTAGCACAGAAATCAAAATGTAGGGATCATGAGAGGTGGTCTAGTCAATGAAATAGTACTCCTTCTGTCTAGCAGGGTTCCTTGAAGGTGCTAATTAGTGTTTAGTTATCTGACCAGCACTCGAAAATACGTGAATCTCAGCAGTACTGAGAGTTCCAGACCAGTCTCAGCTACCTGATTTTCCTTGGATGAGATCCACTGCCTTTAATTTATTTTCAGTCTTCAGTGCTGTGGGCTCAATGGTTTGCATTGGTTTTTTTTTCCCCCTGGAAACGACCACCTTAGACAACTTAATTCCCACAAAGTGCTTCAGGTTAAAAAGGAGGTTGGTGCCTGTAACTGAATGCTCAGTCTCCCCTCAAGCTATCATTAAACTTCTTGGTTAAACAGGGGTCTCTAAGCCCTTTGACCTTATTTCTGCAGGCTCAGTTGTATTGCATGTTAAAAGATGTGTCTAATATTTTCCTTTTTTCACTTTCTCTTACAAGGGTCTTCCTGGCTTGCCTGGACCCCCTGGACCCCCTGGTCCTCCAGGACATATAGTTTATATCAAAGGAGTAAGTACAACTGGGAATCAGTTGCCGGTCTATCTCTGTAGCAGAAATATGCTGCTCTACAAACAGTTTGCAAAATGAAACATCAAAACTTGTTTCATGCAACACAGTTTACTTTGCATATGTGCAAAGTAAGATCTCTTAACCAGAGCCACTGATATGTAAGGGGTTTGCCCCACACACAGAGTGGGACCTGCTATCTGACCTGTGAGAGCTTCCAGACAGCAAGCTTGGCTCTCTTCTCAGGAGGTGTTAATTTTTGTTTCCAGGCTTGGGCCCATCATGTCTAATAGATCTGTTTGGTGTGTTATCTGCTGTTTTATACCCAAGTTCATTGAAATTTTCCTTCCTGTTTTCAACAGACTGTTTTCCCAGTGTCTCCCAGACCTCATTGCAAAATGCCAGTAAGTCACACATATAATCTGCATTTAGCAGAATGCATGGCCATGACAGTATGTAACCACAGTAGCTATATATGTAACCACAGTTGCTTTGCAGCTTTTCTTCCCCTGCCTTCTGCTTTGCACAAGACATAGTGTTCTACCTAGTCTTCAAGATAACAGATTTTCAAGTGCTTAGATACACAAAATTAGCCATATTAACCCAGGGGGTGTTATATTTTCAGAACACCCTAATGCAGTTTTTGTTTGATGAATCATGGAAATTACATCCTACAATGAACTGTGAATAGAGTTCAGTTATCCAATTCTTTCTCCATTCCAGTTATTTTTCTATTATTTTCAAGAAGCAGCTTTTGACTTACACCATAGTAGATGCAGTGAAACTCATCATAACCCTACCCTTACTGCTAAAGAAAGATGGATCCCAGCTTATGGATCTTTCTGTTGATTAGAACTAAATAGTCATTACTCTGTGGGAATTTTACATTTCTACAGTTTTGATCTATCCCCTTTTTGCCTTTTTGCTTCTTTGAACTCCTCCCTCAAATCTTCCTGTTCCCACTGTATAACATTCCTGTATGGTAATCACATAGGTCCATAATCACATACAGATTAGCCTCACCTCTGAAACCTGATTGTACAAGGCCTTAGCAACCCAAGGCAGCTGATCTTGCTTTGAATCTAGACAATCTCCATACATGCCTTCCAGCCTCCACTGTGGAATGGCTCAAACAATACAAGCCTATTTTAGCTCAATTTCAGAGAATAATAATAAAAAGTTGCTTTTCAAGAAGGTTACAATCAGTGAATAATAGCCATAACTTTTGTGTGCTCTAGTAATAGAAGCTTGTACTTAGAAACACCTCTTCGTACATCTGAGTATGCTACATAGATTTGTTCTGCATTTGTGAATAATTTCCTAAACCTATCCAAGTTTATAAATAAGAAGTCTGCTGTGCATGCCTACATAAATGAGTATTGATAAAGAACTACAGACTGAACCCCACAAATTTTCTTCATGTGAACTGAACTTCTGAAGTTAATGCAGTTATCCATGTGAGTGAGACTTACAAGAGCTTCAGGATAAGCCAGATGCAGCACCTTCAATTTTTTTTTCATACACTTGCTTAAGTTTGTATTCATATACACAGAGACCTTATCTCTCAACAGCTGCCCAAAAGGATGTTTTAGCAAGGTGGATCTCAGTCTCTTCTCCCAGGTCACAAGTGATAAAACAAGGGGAAATGGCCTCAAGTTGCACCAGGGGAGGTTTAGGTTGGGTATTAGGAAAAATGCACTCACTGAAAGGCTTGTCAGACACTTGAAGGGGCTGCCCAGGGAACTGGTTGAATCACCACCTATGGAGGTATTTAAAGACATGTAGGTGTGGTGCTTAGGGACATGGTTTAGTGGTGGACTTGTGCTAGGTTAACAGCTGGACTGCATGATCTTAAAGGTCTTTTCCAACCAAAATTATTCTATGATGTAAACAGTGCTAGCTAGTACTGAGATTTGTCCATTTCCCAGGTGCCACATTTTAATTCCTGCACTGTCTCTATTTTGAAGACAAGCAGTAAAAGTATGTAACATGTCCAGTGTTACAGGTGGCTGGTGTCAGAACAGGATAAACTACAATAACTTCCCAGTTGTGGTCTCAATGCATCTGGAGCATAGGTCGATAACAGACAGTAGGCATAGCCATGGTCAGATGAAAAATTTACCAACACAGTCTGTTATCTTCCAGTCAAAAATCAAATCCTGCTTTCCAATGCAGTGATGTAAATTCAGAATTATTATTGGGGAATGAGTTTTCTGATGGCATGAGTTTTCACTGGCATCACTGAGAGCTGGATTTGCTGGTGACTCCAAAATGCATGTTGTTACCCTCTTGCTGAAAGCATGTTGCATGTTAAAGGGAGCACAATCCAGAAAAAATCTTGATCAGTTAATACTTGGATCTTGTCAAACTGGATATGATCCCCGAGAGTTGTTATATTTACTGTGATAGCATGCAAGCTTTCCAGTCTTTTCAGTCACACCAAGTAATGCACTTGCATTAGTTAATGGGTGTGGATAATTTTAATAGATTTCTTTGTAGGTGAGCACTCCTTACCCTGGAAATCAAGCAGCTCTTAATTTCCATGGTGAGTAATTATTTTCTTGTACCTTGATTTAAATGACGTGGGGTTTTTTTCTTAGTTAAGCTCTTCTTGCTTTTTCTTGGCTATTGCATAACTGGGTTTATGAGGGAAAAAAAGAAGAGGAAAAAATAAGGTGGTCTCACTTTCTTTTCTGGTGAAACTGTAAGATCACATCTTGGTCCCATCTCAACATGTAGACCAAAGAACAAATAAGCCTAGATCTGCTATTTGGAGAATTAGATTTATAAATTGAGCAGGGCAACACAGTTTCTGCAAGATCTAATCTTAGAAATCGCCTGTCAGAGCAACCAAATCATACCTCTCTGCTCTTTCAATGCTCCTAAGAAGCAAATTCTAAAGTCCATCAGATACCACATCCCACCAAGCAGCCAGGTAGTATCATTCCTCCAATGTTGACTGATGGTGTCAAAACACTTCCCTTCTCTGAGTGGTGCATACCAAAACAACTGAGTTTGTGATTGAAACATCCATACTTTTGCTTGAAAAGAAATTATCACAGGCAGGATCCACTCCTGGATGGCTGCTGGATTCCCAGAGAATATTGTTGAGGGAAATTAACAAGGTATTAACAGCTCTTTGGAGGGGTTTGAATTACCTGGTAAGACAGGATAAATGTTTCTCATCCTGTCCTTCAATAGGAAGGTGAGGCCTGTTGAAAATAAAGTAATTTCTGAGGTATGGCAGTAGCTAAGACAAAAACATGACAGGCAGACAAAGAAGGAATGAAGACTAATGGGGAAGAAGAAACTCCACACATGAAGGCCCTGGTGAAACCGTCACAAGGTGGGTGAAGTTTTGTTAGTTTTCACTCCTTTTAATGGAAAGTTTCAGAACAACGGAGGGTCAAATTTGTGGGATATCATGATGCCCTGAGCCTTCTTTCTGAGTCCTTATAGCTGAATAACAAGTGAAAATCTAAGTCTTGTCCTTAGCAAACTATCCCTGTTTCTTCAGGGCTATATCTGCAGAATTAAGTCCATACAGCCAAGGCTGTCCAGTGCTGCTCCTAAATTCAAATACTCCAAACTGTATGTCTCCCCCTGCACACAGGAATTGCAAAAGATTTCTCTGCCTTTTTTTTTTTAACAAAAACCTCTGCAGCTGTGGTTCAACACTTTTGTCCTTCCTCAAAGACGTACTCCGAGGATGGATTAGAGGCCCCAGCTGATTGGAAAAAAAGGGAACATAGCCCCTATTTTTAATAAGGGGAAAAGGAAGACCCAGAGAACTACAGGCCAGTCAGTCTCACCTCTGTGCCCAGGAAGATCACGGAGCAGATCCTCCTGGAAAATCTGCTAAGGCACATGGAAAATAAGGAGATAATTGCTGACAGCCAATATGGCTTCACCAAGGGACGTGGGGTGGTAGTTGATGAGAAGCTCAACGTGAGCCGCCAGTGTGTGCTGGAGCCCAGAGAGCAGCTGCATCCTGGGCTGCATCAAAAGAAGTGTGGCCAGCAGGGCCAGGGAGGTGATTCTGCCCCTCTGCTCTGCTCTTGTGAGACCCCACCTGGAGTGCTGTGTACAGCTCTGGTGCCCTCAACACAGGAAAGACATGGAGCTGTTGGAGGGGGTCCAGAAAAAGGCTACAAAGATGATCAAAGGGCTGGAGCACCTCTGCTGTGAAGACAGGCTGAGAGAGTTGGGGCTGTTCAGCCTAGAGAAGAGAAGGCTCCAAGGAGACCTCATAGCAGCCTTCCAGTACCTGAAGGGAACGCACAGGAAAGATAGGGAGAAACTTCACCAAAGTGGGTAGTGGCAGGACAAGGTGTAATGTTTTTTAAACTGAAAGAGGGGAGATTTGAGTTAGACATGAAGAGGAAATTCTTCACCATTAGGGTAGTAAGGTGCTGGAATTAGGTTGCCTGGGGAGGTTGTGGAAGCCCCCTCCCTGGAGGTGTTTAAGGCCAGGTTGGATGAGGCTTTGTGCAACTTAGTCTAGAGGGAGGTGTCCCTGCTTATAGCAGGGAGGTTGGAACCTGATGATCTCTAAGGTCCCTTCCTACCTTAACCATTCTATGATTCTATGATACATGTAGAGGGAAGCAGGTAGCAATTCTGCATTTAAAATAAATAAATAATTACATAAAATTGTCATTGCTGATTGAAGTCCTTGCATCCTTGACCAAATTGTGTGGGAGCCCTTCAGTTCCAAGGGTAGCTGAAAACTCAGTGCCAGTTTTGCCCCTTCAGAGCTTTGTGGAACTAGAAAATATTTTGTGACTTCAAAACAGAGCGTCCACATGGAGCAACTGGCAGCTTCCTTCCAGTCCAGTAGAACACAATGGAGAAGGAGGTCTCCTCAATATCACAGAAGACATACGAGTCAGTGCTTTTCCTCATTTTATTTAACTACTTAAAAGAAAAAAAAAATATTCCATCCAATGTTCATGGCAAGAGTAAGACAAGTATACAGGGACTGAAGCCACATGTCCCACATATATGGAAAAGCCTGCTCTCACTTATGGTAATTTTGGTTGTCACAGTTATAGTCTCTGCTGTTTTCAAGTTCTCAAGAATTTATGATGTTTTTATGGCAGGTGCTAAAGCAAGCAGAGATTCCTTGGGGCGCCATAGTCCAGTGGACTTCAAAGGAGAAAAGGGAGACAGAGGGGCTCCAGGACCACCAGGTATACTAAATCTGATATGTTATTGACATCCTGTAAATGAATACATGTTTAACTTACAAAACAATTCAGTGATACTTACCCCTTCAGCCTTACCTGCCTAAAGACTTATACCCTGCTTCCTTTCTGAACTGACCCACTGAACAAGAAACCCCATAATGTTATAAAAAATGTCTTCTGAAAAAAAGTATCTGTACTGCACATTTGTGAGTTTTATGAATGTGTTAAGTACAGGAATGGATACTGAAATGTAATTGGCCAGTCAGAGATTTTTTTAATCTTAGAGACATCATGTCTATGTCCTGAGATGTCATTTTATTGTGAATCTTATTGGGCCAAATTGGCAAAAACCCAATGCTATCCATTTCATGGTAACTTACTTCAGCATTCTGAGTTCATTTGTTTGGGCTAGCCCCTCTTCCATCAGGAGGTGGAACTTGATTATCTCAATTCAAACAACTACTTAATATTCTATGCTTTATTTATGATAATCATGAAAAGCCTGTGTGAACTAAAAATACCATTTCACCAGTGCTAGGAGCACCATAACAGATGTTCTGCACCAAAGATTTACCTTTTTGTATCAAAAAATTATACACATTGCTCATTCTTACACATTCAAAAATAGTTGCAGAAACAAACATCTGTTTCAAAAGACTGCTTTTACAAACTCTTCCATTTCTATACATTTTTGAAATCTCATATGCTGAGATAAGGCTTTGGTCAGAAATAATTTTAAATGGAAGGAGCACTATATCAAATTAATGTTGCTATACCATATTTATATTCTTTTTCCTCTAATGTGTTAATAATAAACACAGCAAGCTGTAATTGGCAGGGCTGGAATAAAAGCAAAATAGCCACCATAACAGAGATACATTTCTGTCCCAGAGTACAGATGTATGCAATGTCTACATGACTTAATTTTAATCTGAGATAGCATAGTGAGATCTGAGTCCTATGGCTGGCATAGTGTTGGACACAAAGATAAAAAAAAAATTAATCAGAACACATTTGAAGAAAAGGCATTGAGCTGTTATGGGCAGTTACAAAACAGTCTTTTTTTCCAAGTGTATGCCAAACAGAGAATATTTGAAGGTTTTTGGGGCTGTTTGTGCCAGCTTGACAGCTTTGGCTGACCACCACTGGCAGACAACACACCAGTTGTATAACCATTGGTACTGGTATTAGTTTTTATTGCAGAAAAAATGTCAAGTAACAATTATTCTATGATCAGCAGCCCAGCAGCAATGCTGTTTCTTTCTCTTGTCAGTTATCACAGAATCACCTTGGCTGGAAAAGACCTTAAAAGATCATTGAGTCCAACCATGAACCTAACACTGACAAGTCCTTAATTGAACCATACCCCTAAGTATTAACTAAGTGCAGTTATGGTACTGCCCTTGCATGAAAGACACAGCTACCCATTGGACACTGATGGCAAAACATAGAGAAAGTTTACCTTTTACTTTGGTTTCCATCAAAGGAGTTAACTTGGATGCTTCTTTTTCACCCTGTCAGCTCCAGGTTTTGTTGTTGTTTTTTGAATGATGTGGGTTTTTCTTCCAGAAAACTGGGAATTTTTAATTTTTGAGCCTTCTTTGTTTTCAAAATTATCTGAAATTCATAAATTTATCTGATATTTGGAATATTTATATATTCCAATATAATATTTATATATTTCTCTACGGTGGAGAAGTGACAGACAAAATAAGCCTTGCTTTGTTAGGAAACCAAACTAGAAATATCTGTTAGATTTAAAGGTTGATGTTATTGTAAATAATTTTCCTTTAAACTCTTAAACCAGTAATATCCAAAGCAGTGCTTTAAAAAAAAATAAAAAAATTAAAAAATCAGGTAATTCTTGTACTTTATTGTAATTTTTCCATTTTTCAGGTCCACCTCTGCCTCCATCATATTTCAGCCAGTTTATGAATAGCATGAAGGTAATTATATCCCATTTGTGTTTGAGTTCTGTTCAGCTTTTTAAAAAATGTTCTTTACTATAAATTAAGTATAAAATAGCATAGCATGGAGAGTTATACAAAACAGATAAGAAAATCAGCAATTACAAATTATATTAATTTCTTAAACTCCAGCTGCATAGACAAGTTTATTACAAGTCTATAGAAGATGTCAGTATTATATAAAAAATACTTTTGAAAACACTTTATTACTGAGGCTTTTTACCTTCCCAGTGGTATTAAAGTGAGTAATAATTCACTGTTACCTAACATAAGTTGGTAAAAATTAACTGTCATAAATGAATGCTTTTTTTTCCATGCCAGCTCACAAAAAAAGGTAAAAACAGTAGCCCAAAAAAAAGCCAAAGGAAAAAAAAAGAACAACAGACAAATGGAAAGAAATAATGTGAGGAGGAAACTACAACTGCTTTAGCTCAGTTTGCACAGAGATATAATGACCTAGTGTTTTAATGCTTCTTACCTATCACTCTGTTCCCCAAACTAACTGATAATCAACAATGAAGGACAGAAGAGATGCAGTTCAAAGTGTCTGCAATTTTGTGTAGTGTCTCTTATTTTATTCTGGTACACACCACCACCTTTCTTTCTAATTCTATGCACAGCAATCTTCACTTTGCCACATATTTTTAAATATCTGTCCATTCCATGGCAGTCTTGCTTTGCTTTTTCCTTGATGAAGGAAAAAAACACCAAGTCAGGCTTTTGTGATTTCTCTGACTTTCTCTCTTCCTTCAGCTATAGCACAAGGTTTTGCTAGGTAGAACAGCAGGAAACAGGAATTTTCTCTGCCACCACCTGATCCTGCCTGTCCTGACCCCAGTCCTGACAGAGCCTTGCAGCCTCAATAGAGGAAGCATTCCTTTTCATTCCATATCACCAGACAGGGAAGTGATGTCAAAAAGATTTTGTGCATATGCTTTTCTCAGAGATTTCATGTAACTTCAAATTGCATAGTTCTGATCACACTTCAGCTCAATGTTTTAAAATACATTCTCTTTAAAGGGTGAAAAAGGAGACAATGGAGTCACGGGTGTAAAAGGAGAAAAAGGAGAACCAAATGGAGGGTTTTTTCTTACAGGACCTCCTGGACTACCTGGAAGACCAGGATTAGTTGTAAGTCACGCAGGTTGTAGAATAGGAATATTTGTGAGTACCCATTGTTTTGATTTAGAAGGTACTAAAATAGGACAAACATCAAGATAATGCTGAAAACTGTAGAATTCATATGCTAACCATTAGGTGAATATGAGAGAGGCATAAACACAGGCACTTCACTGTTGTGCACAGAATTAATTAGCTATGAAAAATGGATGTAATGCTATGCTCAAATGTCTGATACCACTACATCAGTGTGTAGATTCATGCTATTAATAGCATTACAAATCAAGGCAATACATGCAGCTTGTGTTCCTGCTATTCATATCTATGAAGGCCAAAGTAGTCTACATAAAGTTAGACAGTTAGACAGAGGCTGACTTGGAAATTGACCATCTAAATAATTAATCTTGTTTTCTATTCCAGTAATCCAAAAACATGAAAGAACAGTGTGTACCCATCTGAGTAATTCCTTTAAAATTCAGCCACTGTCTGATCTTTACCTAGCTGTTTTATCTTCTGGTAATTGCCACCAGAGCTGTTTTGGAATCAAATACAATGATTCTTCGGAAACTAGCTTATGTCTGGCATCTGGTCAACAAATGTGTGCATTGCATTATTCTGTTGTCATGTTCTGTGCCAAGGAGCATGAATGGGTAGGTCACAGCTGAGAATGAAGTGTTAAATTAACAAGCTTACCTTCAAACATCCTGCTGGCACGACTGCTGAGAACAATCTCCCTGTTTAGAAACTGCTCCACTGGCAAGGAGTTGGGTGGCACAGCTCAGGTCCATCAGAGACTGAGCCCATGGTCCAAAAACTGTTCCATAGATGCAAGCCATTTTGAGCACAGGGAGTGCAAACCCTGCTCATTCAGCCTAAGAACACACTGCTAAACTGGAAAAGTGGATAGTTGGAGCCTTTTAAATCTGGAATACTGGCAGTTGGAGAGCTTAAGGGATATGAACTGACATTTCATCACAGGAGGGAGGAGACAACATGTCATGAGACATAAACCCTGCATAGACACACTTTATGTTGAATATTTCCACCATATACCTTCAGACAAGCTCTTACAAGAACATCAGAGGAAATAGTCTCAGTACAAGAAGAGCTGAGGTCCAGGACTCTGAGAGTACTGTCAAGAGTTTTGCAGGTATCAGCTACTCAGGAATAGGCATGAGAACTTTCAGAAAGCATTCTGAAACTTACATTTTTGAATTCTGTTTGGTTTATGGTAAAATGTTTTCTTTTCTCTTAATATCTGTGCCTCCTTGAAGAAAATTGCATACAGACTCATGTCTAAGCAGTGGTCTTATGGCAGACCTTCAGGAAGTGTTGCCACCAGAGGTGAAGGAGCTGCAGCAGTGAAACTGATACATTAAAAGAAACACTTTTTATCACTGACAGGGACCAAAAGGGGATTCAGTTGTTGGACCTAGAGGACCTCCAGGATTACCTGGCCTACCTGGTTTACCAGGTTATGGAAGAATTGGACCTCCTGGCCCACCAGGCCCACCAGGCCCACCAGGACCCCCTGCAATATATGGCTCAGGTGAAAGGGTGTGCTTTTTCACTGTATATATGAGTGCATGGACAGGCACCCAAAACCCCACACACTGCCACTTCCTTTAACATCTCTTCTTCCATCTGCCTACCAAATCTGCACACTTGATTCAGTTTTTTCCCCTCTCTCCTCCTGCCCTGCACCAGTTTCCCCCTGGGAGGTGAGCTGAAACTGGGAGCACATAAGGGACAAATTCTCTGCCAGAAGTTCTCACTGAGCAGTGCCATATCACATGAAAACTCTTACTGTGGCTGTGACTAGGAGGAAGTCTGCATAATGGAGGCAGGCTGCCTTGAGAGATTTGCAAAATCTGTCAAATTTGGTTAAATGTTAATGTGGGCCAAGATTATTCTAGTGAACGGAGTTAAATCCAGGTGGCAGCTAGTCACAAATGGTGTTCCCCAGGGTTCAGGTGGTTAGGGCCAGTTCTCTTCAATTTCTTTATCAGTGGTCTAGATGAGGGGATTGAGTGCACCCTCAGTAAGTTTGCAGATGACACTAAGTTGAGAGGGAGTGTTGATCTGCCTGAGGGTGGGAAGGCTCTACAGAGGGACCTGAACAGGCTGGATCAATGGGCCAAAGCCAACTGTATGAGGTTCAACAAAACCAGTGTTAGATTAATGATTGGACTTGATGGTCTTGGTCTTTTCCAAGCTATTTGATTCTATTATTTTGTGATTCTCTGATATAAAGGGACTACCCACAATAGAGTTTAGGTCTAGAATGAAACTGCTATAGAACTGCTTCTAAAAACTAGTTGTTATGCAAATTATTAATCAAAACAAAACTTTGGGTGGATTGGTTACTATACCTTTAATGATTTTCAGCTTATTGGATTAGAAAAGGAGTGAAATGTGCCACAAACAGGCACATCAGAACAGGAACTTGGCAAACAAGTTGGCACTGGATCTTCGAGTGGATTGTCACAAACTTGTATCAGAGAGATTACATGGCTGTAAACAAAGTGTCACAGTTCAAGACACTTGTGCTTTTGAGTCCTCTTAGGTCACAGGTCTGCTAGTGAGAAGCATCACACTGTTAATGTCCAGATCTTAGACTAGTTTCTGGTGGATGGGATCCTGTGCTCCTCTGACATTGTTCAACAAGTCTGCTTGAGCTAGCAACTCTGATTCCTTCCTCTGGGAACTGTGACCAGCATGGGAATGCAGCCACATAAAACCAGAGCAAGGCATTCCTTAATCTACAAACAGAAAGGGAATTGTTCACTGAATAGAGAGGTTATCGTGCATATCTGTCCTGCCTGAAGTCTGGGTACATCTGTCTAATACAGATCTCCATTTCTGAGAACTAATTATCAGTCCTGTGCCTTCAGTAGGCTAGTCTGGGGAGCAGCCCCCTCTGTCCAAATTTCTGCTCTCCAGGTATATCTTGAACTCAGTCAGACCAGTTTATACAGATGCCCAGGGACAAGGCAAGACTTCCCATCATTGCATGGTAAAATACTATTAATGGAGTGTCTATCAGTCAGAAGTGTTCATCTTCTGAAGAATATCTGAGGAAGAAGAAATCCTTAATATGCTCAACGTTGGAATGTAGGCCTGCACCTGAATTAGCCCCTGATCATCATAATAGGGACAGATCCTCAGCATCCATAAAGTTCATAAAGACCTCCAGGCTTTTGCCTGTGTAATTTATATTAAGCACTTCTAAATATTAACTATCCATTCCTATACTTATGCTTATTCTTTCTGCCATTAGTTTTCATCATCCTCCTACACATATTCCTCTTTGCTTTGTAAGAAGCTTCTTTAGGTAACACACTGATGGATGTACATTTTACTAAATGTTATGAACATAGATGTTTATTCCCTATCTTCAGGGCATAGTTATCCCTGCTGAAGCTCTTGTTTACAGTAATATGAAGCTCACATACTGTAATATGGGGAAAGAGGAAAGGCTTATCTGCAGATAAATAGCTCTTCTGAGAGAGAACACTTCTGAGAACTGAACCCCTTTCCCCTGCCATTGACATGAAGGAAATTCTCTGGAGGATACTTTTAAATGCTTCAGAGCATGCATTCTTGAATTTGTAAAAGGTGATTTCAAGGCTCTTCCAGGTTTCACAAAAAACAAACATTTTTGAACTTGTACTACTGGTGCATAACTGCAGCCTTCTAATTCAAGAGTTGAGATCAGTGAAAAGCAAGCTCTGGAATGCAGTAGTGCTCTCAAGGTTAGTCTTTGTTGACTCTTCAGTTGTTCAAACTACATTTTAAAGATGTATCTTACAATCCTTTATTCAGACTATTAACTACTTCAAAGTGGAAAGATAAAATAAAAGTGAAGATAGTCAATGCTTTTTCTTTGCTGAATGAATCTGTGGGGGTAGAGAGGAATCTATAACTCCACTCTCACTGAAGGTCACTGTGATCCTGATGCCCTTGGAAATGGGGGGAAAGCAGAAGGTACACTCCTTTAGCTTATCTTCTGTTAGTCTCCTTCAGTCTGTTCAGTTGCTGTATACAGTAAGCTGTGGGTGAGAGGACTTTGCTTATTGTGGGGAGGGCTACTAGATGTGCTCACTAAAATTTATCCAAAGGGCAATTTCAGAGAATATTCCTACATTCCTTCATTTCTCCCTCACTTTTGAAGAGCAATTCTGTCCATATTTGGTATTATATTACTATTTCCATAGCTAAGAGCAGCTGAACACTATTTTCAAGTGCCCAGCAAGGTAGGAACTGAAGAGTGGTTAGAAGCTGAACCTTGTTCTTTGTGTATGTTTCATGCTTCAGATTCCCCAACATGCTATCACATGGTACACTTCCTTTCTGTTCCTAACCCTATTTCTTACTGAGCTTTTTATATTCCCTCCCAGCAGTATGCTAGTGTTCTCTCCTGGATACCCCTGGACCTGTATTGTTGCCCCCACTT
>NW_009952055.1:60047-60681 GCF_000747805.2 Chaetura pelagica
CCTATCTTTCAACTGCCTACAACAGATGACAATCTATTGACCTAAACACCCTAAATAACAGAGAAAACCTAAGTTTCACTGTTGCATTCTAAAAATCCTTAGCACACATTTTCTGCATAGTTGGCTTGAACACAGATATTCAGAACTCGACTATGTAAGGCCTATGGCTATTTAGAGCTTCCACTACTCCTAGACACCACCACTTATTCCTTTATTTATGTCATTCACCTTCTCTCTCAAAAAATATGAACTTCACCATGGATTGTATGCTTGTTTTATTTCAGCAGCTGCAATGCCTGGGCCACCAGGTCCTCCTGGAGAGCCAGGTTCACCGGCAACCAGTAATCTGGTAAGACAGCAAAATGGGGAAGTTTGCCATTGAAACTTGGCTTCAAATCTTTTGGTGCTCATTGGTAGTGCTGAGAGAGAAGGGAAAGCTCTGTCCTGTGCTTTTATTTATTAGAATATTTTCTGGTTTTCTGAACTTAAGAATTTTTCAGCAAGGAATCCATATAGCTGGGTAAAGTGATGCCTTGTTAGTAACAGCCTGTTCAAACAAATGCAAAGATTGATGGCATGCTAAAGTAATGGAAAGGTCCATATTCCATGTTCAAAGCAAAGTCTTTCAAAGAGT
>NW_009952055.1:60702-99244 GCF_000747805.2 Chaetura pelagica
TGAGATACTAGAATAACTACTGAATGCTCTGTTTCCATGAAAAAAAAATACATTACTGGAATAAAACCTAGAAATACAGGTCATCAAAATATAAGAAAAAAACTGTAGATTTCCCTAGCAAATCTAAATTTTGTTGTGCCAGAGAATATATATACATTTAATTCTTTCTCTTTCTTACTGCATGAATCAAATCAGAATTGCATCCCAGATATCCATGCCTTAAAAATGACATCTAAGACTATCTTGTTAATTTCTAAATTAAATATTCATAGTTTCTGAAAAAAGAATATGCATATGCAATATGAAGGAGCACCTATGTAGCGTACAGATGGGGCTTGAGACCATCTAAGGAATCTAAAACTGTACAAGACCTTGGGACCTGATGAGATATATCCACAGGTCCTGAGGGAACTAGCAGATGAAGTTGCAAAGCCACTTTCCATCATATTTGAGAAGCTGTGGCAGCCTGGTGAAGTTTCTGCTGACTGGAAAAGGGGAATAAATAACCCCACACATGGAAAATGTGGAGCTGGTTGGTGAGAGCCACCATGGCTTCACCAATGTCAATTAGTGCCTGATAAATTTGGTGGCCTTTTGCAATGGGGTCACAGTGTCAGCAGACAAGGGGAGAGCAACTGATGTCATCTCTCTGGACTTGTGCAAAGTGTTCAACACTGTCCTGCAAGACAATCTGGTTCCTAAATTGGAAAGATATAGATTTGATGGGTTGACCACTCAGTGGATAAGGAACTGTCTGGATGATCACACTCAGAGCTGTGGTCAATGTCTTGATATCCAAATGGAGACCAGCGATGAGTGGTGTTCCTCAGGGATTGGTGCTGGGCCTGGGGCTGTTTAACATGTTTGTTGGTCACATGGACAGTGGCATTGAGTGCATCCTCAGCAACTTTGCTGACAACACCAAGATGTGTGGTGTGGTTAACATGTTGGAGAGAAGGGAGGCCATCCAGAGGGACCTTGACAGGCTCGAGAGATAGGTTCATGCAGATCACATGAAGTTCAACAAGGCCTAGGGTAAGGCTCTACACATCAGTCAGGGCAATCCCATGCACAAATACAGGTTAGGTTCTGAATGGCTTAAGAACAGCCCTGAGGAGTAGGACTTGGGGGTGTTGGTTGATGAGAAGTTCAACAATGAGCCAACAATTTGTGCTTGCAGCCCAGAAAACCAGCTGTGTCCTGGACTGCATCAAAGGAAGTGTGGCCAGGAGGTCAAGGGAGGTGATTCTCCTCCTCTGTTCTCATGAGACTCTACCTGGAGTAATATGTCCAGTTCTGAGGTCCCCAACATAAGAAGATCATGAAGCTGTTGGAGCAAGTCCAGAGGAGGATCACAAAGATGATCAGAGGGCTGGAGCAGCTCTGCTATGAAGACAGGCAGAGAGAGTTGGGGCTGTTCAGCCTGGAGAAGAGAAAGCTCCAAGGAGACCTCATAGCAGCCTTCCAGCAGCTGAAGGGGGCCCACATAAAAGCTGGAGAGGGACTATTTACAAGGGCATGAAGTGATGAGGGGGAAATGGTTTTGAAGTGTAAAAGAGTAGATTTAGATTAAACATTCGGAAGAAATTATTTAGTTTGCAAGTTTGCAGACAACACCAAGTTGGGTGGGACTGTTGATCTGCTTAGTGGTAGAAAGGCTTTGCAGAGAGATCTTGACAGGCTGAATCGATGGGCTGAGGCCAATCGCATGAAGTTTAACAAGGCCAAGTGCCAGGTCCTGCACTTAGGTCACAACAACCCCAGGTGACACTACAGGCTTGGGGAAAAGTGGCTGGAAAGCTTCTCACAGGAAAAGGACCTTGGGGGATTCGTTGACAGGCCCTTGAATGTGAGCCAGCAGTGTGCCCAGGTAGCCACGAAGGCCAACAGTATCCTGACTTTTTTTTTTTTGCTTGCCTTTTTTTTTTTTTGGGGGTGAGGGGGGTGGTGTAGGGGTTGGCAGTTGGAGACAGTGATCTTAGGGGTCCTTTCCAGCCGTGACAATTCTGTGATTGTTTAGTGTGAGGGTGGTGAGACACTGGAAGAGGTTGTCCAGGGAAGTTTTGGATGCCTCCTCCCTGGAGGAGTTCAAGGGCAGATTGGACAGGACTTTGAGCAATCTGGTCTAGTGGGAGGTGTCCCTGCCCATAGCAGAGGGGTTGGAACTAAGTAATCTTTACAGTACCTCCCAACCAAAATCATTCTTTGATTCTATGATCATCTGCATCATATCAAATGAACTAACAAGAATCTGAGTGTAAGTTTATTAATGTCTTCCCACCAGAGTGTCATACCTCTACTAACTGCATTTCGTTATAAAAATTCAAGACCTGACAATGATTACAGATCAGGGGAGAAATAGCTGTTCGAAGACTACTGCCCCAACTTAGAGGGTTGTAGTTACAGCCTGGGACCTGCTGTCTTTGATAAGAGATCCAAGCCCATTAAAGTCAAACCAGTGTTAAAAAAACAATATGAAAATCTATATTATGGTCTGCATGATTTATAATGCATTAATATGCCTTCTGACACTGAAGAAATGGATAAGAAATGGCACTCAAGTGTCAGGAAATAGCACTCTGAAGAAATGTGTTCCCAATTTCAGACAACCTGCAATTATGTAATATATTGTAGAAGCAACTCATCTTTAAAAGAACTGTGTTCTTGCCTTCAGGTGGCAAAGGCAGAGGTAATAAGTGCAATGTCCATATATGACAGACACCAGTTTATAGATTTCGATCTGTAAAACAGAAATTGAAAAATACTTCCTGTGTAACCTAGTGGCATCCGGAATCAAAACAAAAGGGATGGAAGAAAACATTCTTAAAGAAAAGAGATGAAAGTAACATTACAAAAACATAGCAGAAGGAAGTGTATCTAGAATTGTGTGTGATATCTATAAGCCTTATCAAATAATTTCTGAACTCTTGCCATTTTTATCTAGTACACAGAACTGTAGAAATACAATGATATTCACTGTATGAAAAATTAACTATTGGAGTAGTTTTACTACAATCTGTGAAATGATGATGCTGGCATGCCAAAGTATTTATATATTTGCATTACTGAAGTTTTTCTATGAAATTATATAAAACTGAACTTGAGCATTTCCTGTGGGAGAAGCCTTGACATTTATTTTCAAATAAGACTTCAATTTAACAGCTGAACATGAAAAATGCTTTGTGTGTCTCATGAAACGTTTCATTTTCCTGCTTGACAGGTTATGATGTTCAGTAACATCGAGAGTATGTTGGAAAAAGTCCATTTTGTAGCAGAAGGTACACTAATCTATCTGAGTGAAACCAGTGAGATTTTTATTCGTGTTCAAAATGGCTGGAAAAAATTGCAGGTACTGTGGCACTACTTCTTAATCCTTCCAATTCCTTTACTCAGAATGGAGTTGTTGCAGGTTTTTTTTACAAGGGTAGAGAAGTATGGGTTCAAAGAGTCCTTTTTTTAGTTCAGAAGTTCCTGGTGATGTAGTTTTTTTTCCTTTTCCTTTGGGTTTTTTTCAGCTTGGTGAGCTAATTCCTATCCCTGCTGACAGCCTTCCTCCCCCAGCCATATCAAGCCATGTAAGTACAAAATTTTGGACTGTGCAAAATTTAATCTGTGACAAACCAGGCAATACACTTGGCAGAAGTTTCCAGCAGATCCCTACACAACATGAGTTTTCATGGAGACTTGTCAGTTCACAGTAAGCATCCTACCACTGCATAACATTGTAAATTGGTTCACCCTCGCCAATCATCTGTTTCCATCATCTTCTGGGACTCCAAACACTACAGAGACAAAGCAGCATCTACAAAACCAGAACAGCAACAACACAAAACAGTATTCTGTTTTGTCAGTCATATTAAGCTCTGGTCCCTGTCAAAGAAACTCAGAAAAGTGTTCCTGAAAAGCAGGTTTTCTTTAAAAAATTATGGCCTGTATTCAGGCTATATCGACAGCAGCAGCATGTAGCTCGTCCTACAGTGTGCTGACAACCTGTTCTAAAGCCTCAATTGTTAACATTTGTACCTGACCCCATTCTGAAAGTTATTGTATGGATCTGCATGAGAACATGCTACCTCTTTTAGAACATGTTTCAAAAAAATTGCAGGAGGATGAAACCCAAAAAGTGGCAAAGGGGATAGAGAACAGTCTTGTTGATGACAGGTGGTATCTTAACATGAATGTTGAGATAATGAGGGCAAGAGAATGCTAGGAAGGAGCAGCAAGAAGGAACATGGCCTGGGGAAAAAATAAAATTAAAAGAAAAAAAAAAAAAAGGTCAAAGAGAAGTGCAATTAGCACACTGGGAAATATCTAGACCTTGTCTTGTAAGAAATTGTCTGCAGCTCCAGCTGACATCATGTGTTTCCCAACTGGTGGAGTCAGTGGCTTGCCACTCATACTTAAAATAACTAGAGGGGAAAACTTTGCTGTTTCTGGAACAGCTCTGATGATCATCAATCTTTTGGGCTCTACGTGCCAATTGCTTAGGAGAAGAATAAGCACGGCCTTGAGAAATATTTCCACCCACTGTATTTCCTGTTTCCACATTCTCCTTAGCCTTTCAGTTTTAATTTTCCTGAACTGGACCTCTGTGGCTGCCAAGAGCAGCCTGCTTCCATGCAGGACTCCAGGTGCAATCTGGTGCTGATACCAGCTATGGCAGAGCACTGTTGAATGGGTACACTCAGGCTCAGCAAAGTAACACTTGTCAGGACAGCTTTCCAACATGTATTTATGTGACACACCAAAATTATGATATGTAGATAAAGTATTCTTGCTGCAGGGCTTGAGTTTATTTCTCAGAAGCAGGAGAGTTTCAGATTCTCCAGGGTTCGATGTTTGCTTTAGTTAGAAAATTAGTGTCTAAAATCTAAGTAACGTTTAACATATCTGTTTGAAACAGGGATTTCAGTCTCTTCCAGCATCAAGTCCAATATCAAATCTGAACAATGGAAAACCAGCAGTAAGTATGAGTTCTGTAGTGCAACTGCATAGCTGTAGCTTGAAACATAACATTTTGCATCTTGAGGGAAATTTATGATATTTCCTCTTAAAATTCACAGATTTTTTACTTTGGAAATGTACAAATACGTTTCTTGAACTGGTTTAAACATCTCAGAGAAAATTTTAAATTGTTTGCTCCAGATCTGTTTACACCATCCTAGCCCCTTTTCCATCTTAAAGGAAAAACAATATCCTGATTCTGAGTTAGGAATACCTGTTCATTTAGTGATTGTAACTTCTACACATGGTAATTTTTAAGTTAACAGTAGTGTTACAATTAAATAATTGAAATATTTATTAATATATTTTCTATCTTTATGTCACTGCTTGTTTCAGGTAGACACTCAGAATCTAAGCCTTAATTTAAATGCTTTAAAATATTTAGACAAAGAAAGCAAGGTAACAGCGTTATATTCTAAAACAAAACAAAACAAACAAACAAAAAAGGTGGATTAGTTCTTGCATCTGTGCTGTTTGGCTTAAGAATGCTACTTCTTGTATTTGATAACAGTAAATTTTAAATAGTCTGGTGTCTTGTCACTCCTTACTACGTATTTCCATGCTTGTAGAATTTGTGATTTTGTCTCTGTGGTAACTCCAAGATGCATTAAGATATTAACTGCTTTTAAAATAATTTTATTTTTTAGGAGTATATAATCTTCATGGTTTCTTTAATGCTCAAAGATAGTTATTTGCTATGGTTCTCATAGCCTTAAGAAAATATCTTTACACCTGATACAGAAGGTACTAGTTTTTGTGCTGGCAAGAGGAAGGGGGGTCTAGTCTGCTTCCAAGAGAATGTCTTCCTAGTGTTATAAACTTTTTTTTTTTAAAAAAAAGGAAAAAAATAATTTAAAAACAGTGACGTTTCTTCTTTTTCTTTTCTCCAGCTGCACCTGGTGGCTTTAAACTTGCCATTTTCTGGTGACATGCGAGCAGATTTTCAGTGTTTTCAACAGGCCCAACTAGCAGGTTTGACATCTACCTATAGAGCCTTCCTCTCATCACATTTGCAAGACCTGGCCACTGTTGTCAGAAAAACAGACCGATATAATTTACCAATAGTCAATCTTAAGGTAAAAATGAGTGCTTGATACTTGTTATATTAGGATAGGCTGTAGATGCCCCAAAATCTTGGGAAGTGGAAAAAGCAGAAAATTTCAATCCAAGTGCATTTTCTAAAGCAGCAGCTTTGCTTTGTATTTTGGAGTTAGGTTCAAGAAGCAAAAAAAAAACACATTAGTGCTAAAGTAGAAAATTACAGACTGTCTCACATTTTCTTTGCATTTTCAAGGACTACTTTTTTCAGTATCCTAAGGCTAATGGTTGAAATAAAGCTATAAGAATAGCCTACTTTGGGCAGACTGCTGACAAAGTAACAGTATGATGTTCAGCTTTTGGATGTTTTATTGTTTCAACAAGGAAAGTGCATCCTTATTTCTGAAAGATAGTTACTATGTTCTACCTTCTACTATGATCACAGAGTATAGTAGGCTAAAATGTCTTATTTTTTCATTACTAAAGATAAAAGCAAATTCTGTGTTTAGGAGTGATGCTAATAAAACTGAGAGGACAGTCCAGTGTGTGAGTCATTTTGTGGTCTCACATAAACAGACACACTAAAACTGAGGTAAAAAAAAAAAAGTCTCTGTAGCATTGGCTGACTCCCAGCACAAACAGCCAAAGAAACCTACAGGAGTAACACATGATACTTGGAACATGCTGTGTGGATGCTACTCTGAAGTGCATGCAAAGACAGGACCTTGGGACAAATTTGTAAAGAAAGTATTGTCACAACTTTTGACTGGAAAAACTCAAAAGCAGTTTGACAGGTAACCTGGTTGCAATGCTTTGGCCTTGAACATTTGCAACTTTTCACAAAATTGTGACTTCAGCAGAAGTTCCAATGCAAATTATATCTATATTTTCTCTATAGCAATAGAAGTTTGCCGCAATTTTTCAAACAATCCCTTACACAGTTTGGAGAAAAAGGATAGTGGAAATGGAGATGATCAACCTGAATATTTGGAGTAACAACAGAACAGAGATGCAACTGTGAGGCAAAGGCATGGATCAGAGAGTATTTAGAGTAGATAGGATAGACGAGACAAGTTTGTTCAGAAGCATCATGCAGAAACTGATGTGAAAGCTGAAACTGTAAGTGTTCTTAGATGTAGATAAGATTTTAGGTGTAGAGGTAAATCTATAAAAATCAGGTATAATGTGAATTTTGGATTTGTTTTACTTGTAAAAGTGCCTTTGAAATTTTAACAGGGAGAAATACTTTTCAATAACTGGGAATCTGTATTTAATGGAGATGGTGGACAATTCAACATTCACATTCCAATATATTCTTTTGACGGGAGGAACATCATGACTGATCCATCTTGGTGGGTTTGCAGTACCATTTATAAGTTGTACATTACATTTATTTTTACCTGGTAGTACAAGCAGCAATATCTTGGGTTACTAGAAGTGTGATAAAAATCTCTCCTTTTCCTTATGTCACCTTTCTTTTCCATTTCTTACAGCCTATGAACATGATATCAGGTTGTGTTCTCCTTTCTTTCCTCTTCTTTCTATCTTCATCTTTCCCTGCCCACTGTTTGCTTCAAGAAGGAAAGCAGAAATACATATCACCAGATACACGTGTGCAGCTGAATAAAGCAAAAAAGATGCTTTTTCAAGAAGTAACTTCTTAACATTACCTTTCAGGCCTCAAAAAGTAATATGGCATGGTTCAACTGCAAACGGGATCCGACTGGTTAGCAACTACTGTGAAGCCTGGCACACAGCTGACATGGGAGCTATGGGACAAGCATCACCACTGAAGACAGGGAAACTTCTTGATCAAAAAGTATATAGCTGTAGTAATCAATTTATTGTTCTCTGTATTGAAAACAGTCTTGTGTCTGATCCCCAAGGAAAATAATTCGTCTGTTGCACGTAGGAATATTCCATTTTATGACAAAAAAAGCTGACACTGACATTTCATGTGTAATTATGTAAATATTTTAATTTTTGTCTTTACACATTTCAGGAAAAAAATAGCCAAAGAAAGCATACCCCCACACAAACTGCATTCCAGTTAGGTGAAGCATCCACTACACGTGCAGCTTTAAGTCCTTCCACTTGAACTCTACATGGTTCAAAGTTTGCCAACAATTAAGTCACGGCCCCTTGTCTTTCTGGCTTAACTGAAGATCATTTAAGGGCCCAAGTCATGTGTGGCCTGCAAGGAAGTTCAAGTAGGCTGTCTCATAGACAGTATGACTCAGCAAGGCTGCTGCTACTTCATAATTGGGAAGCTGCATGCTCCACACTCTTTTCACTTCCCTAGATTTTTTTAATACCCAAGGCACTATTCATATATGCGTATACATACATCCTGCCCCTGGGCAATTAATGGGAGACTGTTACATCTTACAGAGCTGGATTTTTTTTATTTTTTATTTTTTTTTTAAAGCTTTAAAAGCAAAGGTGCCCACCTCCATTCAGTTTCAGTGGAAGGTGAATACTTAACTCCTATAAGCTTTTATGGATCACAGCCTGGTGCTAACACATAAATTCAGCAGCTTCCACATCTTACTTCAGCTTTTTTATTTGCAGATTTTAGGCATAAGGCTTTCTGCAGGAGGAGTGAATTTCACCCAGACAAAATCTGGTCTTTATTTTGGTGCTATTGTTACCAGGAAACCTGGAGCAATGTTAATAGAAAACATCCTGTTTTACTGGTAGAACTGTGCAAAATAAATGCAGACAAATGAACCATCTGACCTTATTTATTTCGCTGCATATTAGAGGAAGTAATTTCCTGTTTTGGCACACTGCTGAATGAATAGTATCAGTCATGGTTTCTTTAAAATAGGTTCTAGACATTGTTATCCCACTAAGTTATATGTAAAGTGATTGTTCTTTTTGTGAATTTACGCTTCTGGCATTCACATAATTAAAGAATTCTTAACATAAAAGACCAGCAGCAATTATAGGCATTATCAGTAAATGCTAATAATCTTTGCAAACAGTATCACCATAATATCTGAAGTCTTTTGCCTATATATTTGTCTGCTGCATACTTTAAACAACATATTATATTTCATGGGGCAGTAATTATGGAAGTCAAACTCCACATTATCATTTAAGATTTAATCTATAGTCTGTGTTTGGAAATTCATGTTTATTTGCTTACAAATAGAGCATGAAATTACTGGATAGCTACTATCAAAAGACAAAACCAAATCACACACTATCCTAAAGTGATTTATATAACATAATCTTGTGAAATCCAGCTTGATTTTTCCAATTTGCTATAAAAGATTATTTCCCCAGGTCAGATGAATTGTATCTTCTTTTATTCTTGGAAAAATAACTCCACTATTACAACATGGTAATGAGGCAAAACTAATTTATATTACATTTTAAATGTATGCATGCATAATGATTCACTGCACTCATTTAGAGACCATTTTCCTTAAATGCTGAGCACTCTTGTGAAATGCCAAATTCATTCAGTTCACATAGTTGGAAGAGATGGGTATGTATGTTGGTGTTTCAGTCTGCATCACAGAAGGGTCAAGGGGGAAAATAAGATGCTTTAATGTGCTTCCAGAAGGAACCATCTACCCTTAATCCTTTAATTGCTAGCAGACCCTCAGCTTGACCAAGTAATGGCTGGTGGGGTTTATGCTGCCAGCGAGACATCACTCAGTCATCAACATAATTCTTGCTCTCCCACTCCTGAGCTAGAGCCAGCAGTTGGGTATGTGGCTACTTCTTTGCCTAGAATTGCAGTGAACTCTGTGTGAAGGAGAGGAGAAGAAAATACAAAAAAAAATAATTGCCATTTTTAGGAGATGCTAGGAGGAGTTTAGGAGAACTAGTGTTTTAGAGGGTCCCACAAATCAATTTTTGCCCATCCTTTCACAGGACTAACCCCTCTCTGTATCCTGAATAGCTGCTAGAGATTGGCAGGGAGCTGAAATTGGTTAAGCACCATCAGTGAGATGCTAAAGGACTTCTAATGTTTGCTTTCCATCTCTAACATTAATCTGCAGGCTGCAGGAATTTATTACATACCCTTCAACTTCATACAGAACATGGACCATGCATCATCTGGGCTGCTGTGGTGCTGACTTCATATGCTGCGCTCACACAGCAGCAAGGGAGTCAGCTTACAAGACAATGACATGAGATATATGTTAGAAAGATTTCCCTTGGAAAAAAACACACTTTTGGTCACTTAAATTAGAGACAGCAAGGTTCCTAATACTTCCTAATGTAACTGAAGACAAAAAATAGTGTTCCTTGAGGATATAGAATCATGGAATCAGAATGGTTAAGGTAGGAAGGGACCTTAGAGATCATCAGGTTCCAACCTCCCTGCTATAAGCAGGGACACCTCCCACTAGACTAAGTTGCACAAAGCCTCATCCAACCTGGCCTTAAACACCTCCAGGGAGGGGGCTTCCACAACCTCCCCAGGCAACCTATTCCAGCACCTTACTACCCTAATGGTGAAGAATTTCCTCCTCATGTCTAACTCAAATCTCCTCTCTTTCAGTTTAAAAAACATTACACCTTGTCCTGCCACTGCTCTCTCAAGTGAAAAGTCCCTTCGCTTCTTTACTGTAGGCCTCCTTCAGGTACTGGAAGCCCACTCTAAGGTCTGCCCAAAAGCCTTCTCTTCAGCTCTCGCAGCCTGTCTTCTTAGGAGAGGTGCTCCAACCCTTTGATCATCTTTGTGGCCCTTCACTGGACACTCTCCAATACGTGTTTATCTTTCCTGTGATGAGGGCTCCAGAGGTCTATACTGTTCTCCATGTGGGGTCTCACAAGAACAGAGTAGTGAGAGAGAATCACCTCCCTCACCCTGCTGGCCTCACTTCTTTTGATGCAGCCCAGGGTATGATTGGCCTTCTGAGCTACGAGTGCAGACTGGCAGCTCATGTTGAGCTTCTCATCTACTTCACAGAAGACTCCTCTGGATATTTACCCAAGATAAAATCAAGTCATTTCTCTTCCAGCTGCCTGAGTCCAAGGAAAGCTGGTGACAATGTAGCATCTGATATTGTTGAGAATACAACTCTGGCTGTACAATATCTTAGAAAAGAGAGGCTTGAGGCATTATGAGTGACAACTCAGATCAATCCAGAGTCAAATTCAATGCACTGAAATCTGTATTGTCTTCAGGAAGACAGAGAGATTACGGATGAAGAAGATGGTCTTGATATAATCTGGACTTCATCCTCAATTAGGAGAAAGGGACAGAATTCTTCATATTGTCAACTTGGGGCACAATTTAGTATGGTCGGTATCTTCCATGGTGTCCAGCGCAGTCCTAGTCTTTCAATTATCTGTACAAGAGGACTGACTGAAGCTTACTCTAGCTTTCCCTGCTCCTCCCTTGCCCTTTTACCATTTTTTTGCATGTTCTATGTTTTTGTTGCTGCAACTTCGAACAGGCACAAGGTAGAAGCAGACACATCCAGTGGCTACTGGCGTGTACGTACTCATGTATTGCCACATATCACTGGTGAATATCCTGAACTGCTGCAGCTAAATGTACTAAAATCAGGTTCTTTAAATGGTCATAAACCTGTTCTCCTACAATTGTGGGTACTTCATTGTCCCAGTCCCTGCTTTCACCTGCTGTGGCCTTTGCAATGAGGCTGGAGCACTTGCCAGAAAAGACCAATGCAAAGAAGTCATTGAGGACCTCAGCCTTCTCAATATCGTGGCTAGCTAGGCCTTCTGTTTCCTTCAGGAGAAGGCCTACATTTTCCTTGGTCATGCTTTTATCCCCAACACACCTGCAAAAGCTTTTCCTCTTGTTCTTTACATCCCTGGTGAGATTTAATTTCATCTGGGATCTGGCTCTCCTAACCTGGTCCCTAGCTGCTCAGACAACCTCTCTGTAATCCTCCCAGGGTACCTGCCCTAGTTTCCACCCTCTGTATGTTTCCTTCTTAAGTTCAAGCTTTTCTAGGAGCTGCTTGCTCCCACACTGGCCTCCTGGAGTTTTTACCTGACTTCCTCTTAGTTGGGATGCATCACTTGTGGGCCTGGAGAAGATGATCCTTAAATGTCAGACATCATGGGCCCCTCTTCCCTCCAGGACATTAAGCCATGACATTCTCTTGAGCAGATCCCTGAAGAGGCTGAAATCTGCCCTCCTGAAGTCAAGGGCAGTAAGCTTGCTGTGAGCCCTCCTTGCTGCCCTAAGGATACTGAACACCATTTCATGGTCACTACAACCAAGGCTGCCCTTGAGCTTAGCATCCCTCAACAGGCCTTCCTTGTTGATGAGAACAAGGTCCAGCATAGCACCTTTCCTTGGTGGTTCCTCAATTACTTGGAAAAGGAAGTTGTAATCAACACTCTGAAGGAACCTCCTGGACTGTTTTTGCTTTGCAGAGAAAATAATAACCCAGTACTTCAAAATAAATTAGCTTTCCCTATCGAAGCAGAATACTTTGAGTCCAACACAAGGGTCAGGTGTTCTTGAGGAGAAGTATTTGCTAATTCAGGTAAGGAGCTGTGTATAAAGCAAACAAATCATCAAAACAAGCAACAGAACAAGGCTGAAAAGAGTAACTGCACTAGAAACCAATGCAGCAGTTGGAATTAACAAAACCAGAGCATAAGACAAATAAGATTCTTCTGTCTTTAAGAGGAAGACGGGTTTATTTTGAATCTTTGATGCACTTTAAAAGGAAGTAGTTAATACACTGTAAATACAGTGGAGATGGCAATCAGAATACATGGACTAGTTGATGAGTAAAATACATCAGTCCCATTTCAGGTATTGGAATATTTCCAGAAATCAAGCTGACAGATTTGTTGTGATATGAATTGTAGGTGCAAGCTATAAAAAGAGAGGCTTCCTTTAAATCAAGATGAATCCACAGTGGTGTTTGCACTTCTGCAAAATAATCCGTTATCCATTAAAAATAATTACCATTTAATTTTAATTAAGCTGGTGCTTAACCTGAAAGAAAAAAAATAACCAACCAAACAAACAAAAAACCCAACAACAACTGTTTATATTATGTTTACGTCAAACAGTAAGGTCTGGGAAAAGTAAATAACCATTTGAAAAAGGAATATTGAATTGTTACTGGAGAGGTTAATTTATTTGTCATGGATACTTCAGGGATGGTTCAAATGCAGGAATACATAGTCGAATGCTTACTACAGATTTCTTTCAAAGTGAAAAAACTTCTTGTCATGAAGGTAAATTGGCACATGAATTAAGAATTTCAATATACCATTCCAAATTGGACTTCATTACAATCAGACAAAAGTCTTCAGGGGAAGCATTACTTTTTACTGCAGTGTTTTACTGGTTTGCATTAAATTTAACAACTGTCTTAAGTCCAAAGAAAGCAACAGGAGACATTAATGCCATTTTTGGGATAGAAACCAATGATAGAGTTCTCTATTCTTGGACAAGGAGGATGGTGAGCAGAACTGCCATTTTGGACTTCTGGCGGGCAAACTTTGATCTGATTCTGAGACTGGTTGACAGTCTCCTGGGAGGCAGTCCTGAAGGGCAAAGGAGTCCAGGAAGGCTGGACATTCTTCCAGAAGAAAGTGCTGAAAGACGAGTTGGCAGGGAAGAATGCCGGCCTGGCCGCCATTTCATTAAAGTCACTGAGGTGAAGGTAATCAGGCCAGGGGATTCTTCCTTAGCTGCAAGAAAATAGCTGCAAAAGAAGGAGAGAGAGAGCACCCCTGAGGCCCCTGGGCACTGCGCGGGGACAAACCGCGAGGTACGTAAGGCCCAGACACAGCCCCCCGGCAAAGAGCAGGCCTGGGAGCTCTTCTGCAGGGCTCCAGGGCACACATCCTACCAGAGAGGGCATCATGGTGAGCACTCGGCGCAGAGCCAAGACTGCACCTACAGCTGGGAGGTCTGCACCATCCACCATCTGATGCCTCGACCCAGACAGAAGTTGTGAGGGAGGAGGCAGCTGCACAAACCACAGGCTGTGGGAAATGCCAAGTCCTCTCCCCCGGGGCAGGGGCTGGGGGCAATCCTGCATGCAAAAGCTGTGCGCAGGTTGAGGACCTTCTGCAGCAGAACTGCAGCTGAACTGCAGGAGGCAGTAAGAAAGCCGAAGGAATATTAGGGAGACAGAAAAGGAGAGGTAATTGGCTTCAGACACACGCTGAGGCAAACTCAGAGCCTAAAACTGCAGACGCAAAAACTGCCCCATTAACAAAAATGGAAAGGAAATAACTGAATGATGTGGAAAATTATAAAGAGGAATGGAATACTGCAAAATGAAAACCCGAAGGAAGAAGAAACTTCCATCCAAACCTAAGGTGCCCCTGCAGAACTGTTTCACTGTTCTGCAGGCCAAAGGGGAAAAGAAACCTACACAAGATAAGCTGCCAGAGCTGACTAAGGCAGCTCACGTGGAGTATTGTATACCGAGTGCTAAGAATAAGCAGTAATAGTCATGGGGGATTCCCTCCTCAGGGATACTGAGGGATGGACCCATTTGCAGACCAGACCCTCTTGCTAGAGAGGTCTGCAGGTTACTGGGGGCTTGTGTCAGAGAGGTAACAAAAAGGATACACAAACTTGTACAACCCACTGACTATTCTCTTCTACTGTTTCACTCGGGGAGCGATGATATAGATAGGAGTAACCTGAAGACCATCAGAAAAGATTATGGAGGCTGGGAGAGGCGGTGAAGGGCTCAGGAGCACAGGTAGTGTTCTCATCTGTGTTTCGGTCAAAGGGAAAGGGCTGGAAAGGGCTGACCCAGTTGGAAAGGTTGACAAATGATTAGAGGAGGGGTGCCAGAGTGAGGGCTTTGTTTACATAGACCACAGGACTCAAAAACCTGGTCTCTTGGGGGTTCACTTCTCAGAGAAAAAGGAGAAGGTCCTTGGCCAGAGGCTGGCCAATTTAGTTAGGAGTGATGCTGGGGGAGGGGGACCGTAATTTCATCCCACACCCACCACATTGTGGACAGAGGCAGTAACATATGGCCTGGGCCTGCAGGAGGATTGCAGGCTAACAGGAAAGCATCTGACTTGCAAATTGTTATCCCTGCCAGCATGACTGCTTTGAAGGGGGCCCATCTTTAATGCCTCTAAGCCAATGCCTGGAGCATGGGGAATAAGCAGGAGGAACTGCAGATGTGTGCATGCCTGCAAGGCTATGATGTTATTGGTATCATTGGGATGACTCCTGTGACTGGAATGTGGGGATGGTTGGGTACAAGCTCTTTTGGAAGGACAGGCAGGCAGAAGAGGAGGGGATGTCACCCTCTGCATCAATGACCAGCTGGAGTCACCCATCCTGATATCTGCTGGTAGGGCAACACAACACCAGCAATCCAAGAAGTTCCTGGAGTGCACTGATGACAGCTTCCTCCTCCAAATGATAAGAGGAACCAACAGGAAAAGGTGCTATGCTGGACCTTGTTCTCACCAACAGAGAAGGGCTGGTTGATGATGTAAAACTTAATGGGAGACTAGGCTGTAGTGACCATGAGATGGTCAAATTCAGGATCTTTAGGGCAGCAAGGAGGGAGCGAAGCAAGATCACTACCCTCGATTTTAGGAGAGCAGATTTTGCTCTCTTCAGGAATCTGTTTGGCAAAGTACTGTGGGATAAAGCCCTGGAGATGGGGGAGCCCAGGGAAGTTGGTCCATATTCAAGATTCACTTTCTCCATACCTAGGAGCTGTGTGTCCCAACAAAGAGGAAGGCAGGCAGGAGAGCCAGGAAGTCTGTGTGGATGAGCAAGGAGCTTCTGGACACAGTTAAATGTAAGAACAAGGCACACAGAGAGTGGCAGCAGGGCCAGGTATCCTAGGGAGAGTGCAGGCAAGTTGTCAGAGAAGCAGGGGATGGGGTAAGGAAGGCCAAAGCTCAGATAGAATTGGGCCTGGCCAGGGATGCTAGGAACTACAAGAAAAGTTTCTACAGGTGTGTCAACAATAAGAGGAAGACAAGGGAAAATGTGGGCCCACTTCAGAAGGAAACAGGAGTCCTGGCCATGCAGGACATATGCAGTGACTACTTTTCCTCAGTCATCACTGGCTCTGGTCACACCATCCAAGTTAGACAAGGTGAAGGCATGGACTGGGAAAAGGAAGATCTCCCCACTGTAGAAGAAGAGCAGGTCTGTGACCATCTGAAGGAACTGAAGGTGCACAGGTCCATGGGTCCTGACAGGACTCATCTATGGCTCCTGAAGGAACTGGATGATAAGGTTGCAAAGCCTCTGTCCATCATATCAGAAAAGTCTAGGCAGTCTGGAGAAATCCCCACTGACTGGAAAAGAGGAAAAATACCTCCCATTTTCAAGAAGGGAAAAAAGGAAGATCCTGGGAACTACAGGCCAGTCAGTCTCACCACTGTGCTCAGCAAGATCATGGAGCAGATCCTCCTGAAGGCTCTGCTAAGGCATGTGGAAAACAAAGGGGTGATTGGTGACAGCCACTATGGCTTCACCAAGGGCAAGTTCTGCCTGACTAACTTGATGGCCTTCTACAGAGGAGTCACATCATCAGTGGACAAAAGAAGAGCAACTGACATAATCTACCTGGAACTGTGCAAAGCCTTTGACACTGTCCCACACGACATCCTGGTATCAAAACTGGAACAGCAGAGATTTGATGGATGGACCAGTCATTGGGTAAGGGACTGTCTGGATGGTCACATTCAAGGACTGGTGACCAACAGCTCAATGTCCAGATGGAGACCAGTGATGAGCAGTGTTCCCCAAAGGTTGGGACTGGGGCTGTTTAACATCTTTGTCAGCAACATGGACAGTGGCATTGAGTACATCCTCAGCAAGTTTGATGAAGACACCAAAGTGTGTGGTAAGATCGACACACTGAAGGGAAGGGATGCCAGGCTTGATAAGTGGGCCTATGCCAACCTTATGAATTTCAACAAGGCTATGTGCAAAGTCCTGCTCCTGGGTTGGGTGAATCCCAAGAACAAATACAGCTGGGTGGAGAAGAGATCAAAAATAGTCTGGAAGAAAAGGACTTGAAGGTGACACTGAATGGGAAGCTCAACATGGGCCAGCAATGTGTGCTTGCAGCCCAGAAATCCAACATTGTCCTGTGCTGCATCAAAAGAAGTGTGGCCAGCAGGTCAAAGGAGCTGATTCTCCCTCTTTACTCGACTCTTGTGAGACTCTACCTGGAGTACTGTGTCCAGTTCTGGAGCCCCCAACATAAGAAGGACATGGAGCTCCTGAAGAAAGTCCAGAGAAGGGCCACAAAGATGATCAAAGAGCTGGAGCAGCTCTGCTATGAAGACAGACTGAGAGAGTTGAGGTTCTTCAGCCTGGAGAAGGCTCTGGGGGAACCTCATAGCAGCCTTCCAGTACCTGAAGGGGGCCTACTGGAAAGCTCTGGAGGGGCGTTTTACAAGGGCTTTTAGTGAGAGCACGAGGGTTAATGGATCAAAACTGGAGAGGGTAGATTTAGGCTAGACAACTAGGAGGAAATTCTTTAGGGCTCGGGTGGTGAGACACTGGCCCAGGTTGCCCAGGGAAGTTGTGGATGCCCCCTCCCTGGAAGTGTTCAAGGGCAGGTTGGACCTGAGCAACGTGATCTAGTGGGGGGTGCCCCTGCCCATGCAGGGGGGTTGGAACTAGACTATCTCTAAGGTCCATTCCAAACATAGCCATTCTATGATTCTATGAATAAAGAGACTGGCTACTACTCAGGGAAAAAAGGCAAGTCTTTGGAAAAAGGGGCAGGCCACTCAGGAGGACTACAAAGTTGTTTTGAGGCCGTGGAGGAAGAGAATCAGAAGGGCCAAAGCCCAGCTTGGAATTAATCTGGCTTTAGCTGTTAAAGATAACAAGAAATCACTCCAATAATTAGCAACAAAAAGAGGACTAAGGAGAATCTCCTTTACTGGATGCAGAGGGAAACATAGTGATTAAGGATGAGGAAAAGGCTGAAGTATTTAATGCCTTCTTTAGTATCAGGACCAGTTGTTCACTGGCTACCCAATCCCCTGAGCTGGAAGAGAGGGGTGGGGAGCAGATTAAAGCCCCCATAATCCAGGAGGAGATGGCTAGTGACCTGCTGCACCACTTAGACACATACAAGTCTATGGGGCTGGATGAGACATACACAAGGGTATTGAGGGAGCTGGCAGAAGTGCTCACCAAGCCACTTTCCATCATTTACCAGCAGTCTTGGGTAACTGGGGAGGGCCCAGAAGATTGGGAACTGGCAAATCTGATCCTCGTCTACAAGAAGGGTTGGAAGGAGGATCCAAGGAGCTACAGTTTGACCTCAGTCCCAGAGAAGGTTATGGAGTTATCCTGAGTGCCATTGTACAGGACAACCAGGTGATGAAGTTCAGAGGGAGTGTTGATCTGCCTGAGGGTGGGAAGGCTCTGCAGAGGGACCTGGACAGGCTGGATCAATGGACCAAGGCCAACTGTATGAGGTTCAACAAGGCCAAGTGTCAGGAGCTGCACTTGGGTCACAACAACCCCAGGTGACACTACAGGCTTGGGGCAGAGTGGCTGGAAAGCTGCCCAAAGGAAAAGGACCTGGGGGTGTTGATCAACAGCCAGCTGAACATGAGCCAACATGGTCCAAGAGGGCCAACAGCATCCTGGCTTGTATGAGAAAGAGAGTGGCCAGCAGGACTAGGGAAGTGATTCTCTTCCTGTACTTGGCTCTGGTGAGGTGGCACCTCAGATACTGTGTTCCCTTTTGGGCCTGTCACTACAAGAAGGACATTAAGGTGCTGGAGCATGTCCAAAGAAAAGGAACAAAACTGGTGAAGGGTCTAGAGCACTAGTCTTAGGGGGAGAGGCTGAGGGAACTGGGGATGTTTAGTTTGGAGAAAAGGCAGCTGAGGGGAGACCTCACAGCTCTCTACAACCATCTGAAAAGAGGTTGTAGTGAGGTGGGTGTTGGTCTCTTCTCCCAAGTAACAAGTGATAGAACAAGAGGAAATGGTCTCAAGTTGCATCATGGGAGGTTTAGATTGGATATTAGGAAAAATGTTTTTATTGAAAGGGTTGTCAGGCACTGGAACAGGCTGCTCAGGAAAGTGGTTAAGTCACCATCCCTGGAGGTATTTAAAAGATGTGTAGATGTGGTGCTTAGGGACATGGTTTAGTGGTGGACTTGGCAGTGCTGGGTTAAGGGTTGGACTTGATGATCTTAAAGGTCATTTCCGACCAAAATGACTCTATGATTCTGTGATTCTATAATTTTAAGAATCTGAGGGAAAATAAAAAATAAAGTAACTTATATTAAGGGAGGAAAGAATATTTGGGAGGGACCGTGAGATAAATTATTGTTGTACAATGCTGAGTGTGTGGAAAAAGAAAAGGAACAATAACTGGGTTTGTGGATACATTATAGTGTTACAAGTTCTTACTTGGGGGTTGGTCTCTTTTCTCTAGCAAGAAGTGATAGAATACGAGGAAATGGCCTCAAATTGCACCAGGTGAGGTTTAGATTGGCTATTTGTAGAAACTTCTTAACTGAAAGGGTTATATCTCTAGGTATGTTGAATTTTTTTTTGTGCAACTCCAACAAAGTTTTGTGTGTATATGACATCTGACCTCGTTTGCGTCTTAATTTCACCATTTGGGATCTCCTTTAGCCCTTCTCAGCAGGGTAACCCTCAGGACAAAGGTGTGTACCTGCTGTGTGACTTATGCTAGGGGAGGGAAGGCTGCAGAGCCACACCTGGGCTCCACACGAGAGTGAGGGAGCTTAGAAAGCAAGGGGATTCTGCCTGATCTTCCATAAACCGTACACCAGCCCTGGTGATTGTCTTTTAACACCTGATATTGTACTTTGTCTCTGCATGATCCCATGAGAATCTCCACGTCTCAGGCTTACTGGCTCGTGACAGGAGGTAACTGAAACACCATCCCTGGAGGTGTTTAAAAGGCGTGGATGTGGTGCTCAGGGACGTGGGTTAGCACTGGGCTTGGTAGAGTTGGGTTAATTGTTGGACTTGATGATCTTAAAGGTCTTTTCCAAGCAGAATGTGATTGTGTCATTTTCAAAATGCATGCTTTAAGCCAAGACATTTTTATTCTAATTTACTTGCTCCTTCATAATCGAAAGCAATTAAGACTCCACAGTAACAGATGAAAATGTTTATATTGTATGCTTTATGTCCTCAAGAACTATTCTTTTTAAATAGTGCTAATACTGCTGCAGATGACTCCCTAAAATAAAAAACACCTGTTCTCATAATTTTTTAATGCAGTCAGAACATAACTCCTGCCAGCAGGATAAATGAGTGTTTAAAAATTACTAACTCTTTAGTGTTTTGAAAGCAGTCCAACACAATCAATAATACAGTCTGCTGCTCTGCAGAAAAGCTGGACACTGTTGGTAACTGCCAGTGGCTTTTGTGCAGCATGCTGCATGTGAAAGATACATCTTTTGCATGGATCTTCTGCACTCTCTTTTCCACAGCAACCAGCTAAGCACTGAAGGCCAACAACCATTTGTGTGTGCTTTGCTAGGAGCACTGAGGAGTCAAGAAAGGTCCCTTTGGAACCGACAAGAAATCACAACTCCTCCATCCCTTACAAAGCAGCTAACATCCCTGGATGCTTCTGTAGCTCTTCTATGGAATCATAGAATGGTTTGGATTGGAAAGGACCTTAAAGATCATCTAGATCAAACACCCCTGCATGATCAGGGACACCTCCCACTAGATCAGGTTGCTCAGAGCTCCATCCAACCTGCCCTTGAACTCTTCCAGGGAGGCGGCATCCACAGCTTCCCTGGGCAATTTGTTCCAGAGCCTCACCACCAGGCTGTGGGAAGTCAATTCAGCATCACACATTGGTATTGATCAGGAGTAACAATATAACCTGCTTTTTCAGCTGGTGTTAGGGGTACTAGTGATGCTTCAGTGGAAAACGGGGTGAAAGTCATGTCTGACCTTACTGGAAATACATAAGATCACCTTCAAATTCAAATTCAAGCTAGGATGATTATGTCAATGTCTTTTCAAGAAAGGTGTGCTGTGTATGCTGCATTTCAAGTATGTTGATATGAACGGCAGCAGGAGACTGCCTAATTGCTCTGTTTCTCCTGTACCACAGTCGCTTTGTTTGGCCTCCTTTGGTTCCAGACATATTCACCAAGATCCTAGGCACAGGAATGTCTTGCTACCGGAAAAACATTACCTCCCCACTGAGAGGATGGGTTGGTGTTAACCTCCAAAAAACGGTTCATTGGTGTTTAGCGTTGCTATAGAGTTATGTATTTTAACTTTACAGGCTCCAAGGTCTCAATTGAGGCTAGTTACATCTCTGCAGCTGCATCTATACGAGAAAATTGATTCTGTTTGATTCATGACTGTTTGATTATGGAACCCTGGCACCATTCTGGTCAGTACCACCTGTAACCCTTCCAGCCACTGCCTTGGGCTATGTTCTGCGGGGACAGCATATGCCAAAGACTACTGCAGTGGATAGCTTGAAGGAGCTACCCTATTTTGGAAGAGAAAGACTTTATTATTCTCACAGCTTGCTTAACCATTGTGCCAGGTCTCAGGGCTAACTTGAGTCCTGACCCAACTGAAAGCCTGTACAGGGACTGTAAGACATTCATGTCTGATACTCATGGGACACAGCCCAAAAAATCTTCATGGATTTTTTCCAAGCTTAATATAAAACCCTCCTGCAAACATCCATTAATATATTCCATGTATCCAGACTGCATCCATTCAGGGAACCCTCCTAAAGCCACAATTGCTCTACACAAACGCTCTCATGGTGTATAGAGATATATTGTGCCTATCCCATGATCCTCACCTCATTCAACAGTGATGAGCAACTTGTTTGGGGCATGGAGCGGCTGTTCACACAGCTGTGAAGTTTCAAATATCTAAGTAGTAAAGGGCCCTGGTATGGTCATGTTATCTTAACATTAGCAAACAGGGCAACACAAGACACTTTCCCATGTCCTTTACTCCAGCACCTGGTGGATCAGGCATCATATTTACATGTGTATAGTCTGCCCATTAGGAGTACTGAACAGCTTCCAGTTCTAGAGTCAGGTGCATCTTCTCAATGACTCTTTTCAGAGCCTGGAGCTGTGCTTAGATTTGCCAGAGACAAAAAAAGTTAGTTCCTAGAATCATCCCACCACCCTTTCAGCCAGCCTATGAGAAGCCTTCCTGATACCTTGAAATGTGAGACTTCATCTCATGATCCCACACCATGTTAGGCTAAGATGAATGGTATTTTAGGTGTCATGACTTCGCTAAATTTTTATTGTGATATTGACCAAAACGAAACCCAAAAGTCATATCAGATTTCCTTTTTTCAGCTGAGTTGGGAATTGTTCATCAGCTTCACTCGGCAGCAGTTTCCAACTTGTTCATCCCATTATTTTCAAGTCCATGTTTCCATCCAAGAAGATACACCCCAGTGGGCTCTGAACCTTCACAAGTCCCTAGGGCTTGAGAAGTCCCTAGTGTACATCTGTGAAGAGGTTGCTTCAGAAACATTCACTACAGCACATTTTTATGAAGGTATCTTTCAGTCTTTCATTGCCATTAATTCTGCCTACAGTGTAAGAATCTAGCTCGCTCTTAGCAGTTTTTTCCCACAGCACTAATTTACAAAATTTCTCTATCATTATAGTAAGGCCTTTCTTAAATCACAAACTTAACTCAGCCATTTTTTGTTCTTGATCTCAAATTACAGGAACCAGAAGAAGCCTGTATTAGGAAAACACCACAGTCCTGACATCATACACTCACAAGTCAAGGTATTTCAAACATATCTTGAGACTGTTTGCCTCCATTGTTGAGAAAGCCGAAGCAAAAATCACTGTACAGAAGCTAGCTGGCTAACAGATTGTAAGGTTACACTATAATTTGCTATAGCAGAGCTGATCCAAGTAATTGCAACATACTGCACTGAAAGCCTTATTTACAAGTGTTTTATCCTTCAGGTTGCAGAATGACCATCTTGATCCTCATTTTCATCCAGCCAAAGCTTACAGGAATTCAAAAGAGCAGAATGCTGTTTGTGCAAAGTGTTCAGGTCCAGACAAAGCTGATGTCATGCATCTACATGAATTAGAATTGGACATACAGGCTGTTACTCAAAAGTAAAAAAATATAGCCAGAGCTTATTGAGATTCATAGACTGAATGTGTATTCACTATCTCTCTGTGTATTCACTGTCTCTCTCTCCTCTTTCCTGTAATTTGATTTGTCTTAGAATGGTAGAATAATTTAGATTGGAACTGATCTCAGAAGGTCATCTAATCTGACTCCCTGCTTAAAGAACAGCCAAGCTAACTTCAAAGTTAGATCTTCTCAAATTGCAGGCAGAGGAACAAAAAGTGCAGGTGTCCTTACATGTCTATGCCCCCATTTTAAGGAGACAAGAAGCTGGTGTGTGTGCATGTGTGTCGCAGGCCGGTATTGGGGAGCTGTGCTGCTCTTGTTCTGCTGGCTTGAAAGGCATTTTGTTTAGTCTTAGGTGGGGAGAGAGAAGATGGACCATTCCCCACAATGTGCCATGATACTTTTCTATTAGGGCAGGAAAATATCTAATTGCTGCACAGAGATAATTGTCATTGAAGCCAGAATAGATTTGTGGCCTGGGCCTCTCATAATAAATCTTCTGAAGAACAGCCTCTGGTTTTACTAAGAAAAGGTTGGGGAAGAGAACAAGATAAGTTAGTTGCATCTAACTCAGTCACCTCCTAATGTCCACATTTTTTCCTGGAAAAAAGTTGTCAACCCTCTCAACCTAGCCATTGCTGATATATCAGAGGACACTGCAAACCTTAGGCACATGTTAGAAAATTATTGTTCTCAATCAAGCACCATATAATGACAGATAATTAGCTACTCATTCTGTCAAAATCCAGTTGTCACGATCCGTGACCTATTATATCTCCTTATTGGAGTGTATTAACTTATCAGGATTTGCTGAGAGATCCACACATGGGTATCGCCTCACACAGAGGATACAGGAACTTATGTCCTGACTTTTTTGAGTGAATAACTCGCTCAGTGCTTACTAAATTTCTAACAACAGCAAGGTTTATTGTGGGGAAAACAAAGCAATTTGGGGCAGGAGGTTCAAAAGGAGTGATTACAACACATTAAACATATATGGGTACACCTTAGTTACACATCTTATTCACATGAGGGAAGCAGAGGGGAGGGATTTGCCCGAATGGCTGGATTATATTTTCCCCTATAAGCTGGGGTAGCCGGAATTGTCTCACCACGGCAGTGCAGGTTCGATGAGCTGGGTAGCAAAGAGGCTGCAGGCACTCCAAGCGCAGGTCGCCCACAAAGCGGCGGCAGTCGGCGCGCGGCTCCGGGACCGTAGGTGTGCAGACGCTGGAAACGCGGCGGTTTCAGCGGCGCTGGGACCCCCCACACACACAGAGGGGGTTCAGCGCTGTGTGGAGACACCATTTTAAGTCAGTTTTGTCGGCTGACTCAAAGGACATTTCATGTTCGTGTAAGGAAATACCTGGTCCTTCACACCAGTAAATCACAGTATCTTTTTTATAAAGTCCAAATTACTCATCACCAGGAGAAAAGGTCAGGAATACTGATGAATAGCCTAGAGGAAGGATCAAAATAGTCACTTACAGCTGTACCCTTTTACTGGTACACTCCACAGGACATAAGGTGGGAAGAGAGAAGGGTAAGATGAGTTCAAAGGATTGGGGAGGATGAATAATAAAGCACTGAAGTTGAGGTGAACTCTATGAATGGGAAGTTAGAAGAAAATGGCAAATTATCAGCTCTGTGCAGGATCTATAAAAGCAACTCTGAAAGCAGTAAAACAAACTAGTCCACAGGCTGGAGCTATAAAAAGCATAGTGAACTCAGAGGAGATGTTTGTGACAAGCAGTCTAATTACATCTAATAGCTGTCAAAGACAGTGACAAAAAAATATTTTTGTACCCTTGTCCAAAATTCATGCTGCTCTAATTTCCCCTTAGCCACTGGTAAAAGTCCACAGGCAACTCTGCTTCCATTAACCATTGACACTTTGGGCAATTAAAGAGCAAGAATCTCTTTATGTAAATGCTGAATAAGAATAATAGAATCACAGGGGTTGTAAGGGAGCTCTGAAGATCATCTGGTCCAACCCTGCTGCTGCAGCAGGAACACCTAGGGCACATCACACAGGAATGTGTCCAGACAGGTCTTGAAAGTCTCCAGAGAAGGAGACTCCATAATCAGTCTGGGCAGCCTGTTCCAGTGTTCTGTCACCCTCACAGTAAAGTTTTTCCTCATGTTGAGGAGGAACTTCATGTGTTGTAACTTGGTGCCATTTCCCCTCTTCAGGCCACCACTAAAAATGGACTGGTCCGTTCCTGACACCCACCCTTCAGGTATTTATAGACATTAATGATATCCCCTCTTAGTCTTCTCTTCTCAGGACTAAACAGCCCCAGGTCTCTTAGCCTTTCCTCACATGACAGATGTTCCAGTCCCCTAACCATCCTTGTAGCCCTCTGTTGGACTCTTTCCTGCATATTCCTGTCCCTCTTGAACTGAATGGAATGATTCAAGGTCAGGTTGGATGGGGCTCTGAGGAACCTGATCTAGTTGAACATGCCCCTGCTCACTGAAAGGGGGTTGGACTAGATGACCTCTATAGGCCCCTTCCAACCTGAACCATTCTGTGATTCTGCGATTCTTTAAGTAAGCACAGCTCAAAGTTAGAGCAGCACAGAACAGGACAAGAATCAGGTGAGACCCAATCATGCCTTTGCTGGTTTTGGTAGCAATGTTCAAATACATACTGCGTATCAAACTCAAGTGGTTTATGGTGGAATCCTTTTCACAACACTTCTTTCTCATCTCGCTCACAGGAACGCCATGTCCAAAGAACAAACTAGGATTATTCATCAAGGGTAAGGCTGTCTGGAAAATCCCAGCTTCATATGTTACAAATGCTGTAATGACTAAAGCATGATATGGCCAAAGAGAAAGGATGATCTCATGTTTATGTCAACAGACCAGTGGCCAAAGAACTGGATTCTGTCCCCAATTCACTTGTGGATTAAAAGCTCCATAGAAATTGATTGATTTTAGCATAGGTTACAAACAGTGTGAGGAAGATCAACATGCAATTCCATGAGAGCCAAAATTGACCTAAGTCAGTTCAATGAGATGCAAACACCTTTGTGCTCCACGTCCTACATTCTCCCATATGCTCACCCTCATTGTCATTGAGTCCCACAGAAAGCACAAAAGATCAAAACCAACCCCCAACAAAGTAGAAGATACTGATTTAGCTCTTTGATTTGGCTCTTGTGGATGAGATATGGGCAAGTGTCAGCAGAAAGGAGGGCAGAATCACATCATCACAGGTGCAGAGAACAGTGGTGCTTGCTTAGGTTGTTGAGGTCCTGCACACTAATGTACAGGCCACCTACTGAGCTGTAAGAATTAAACAAATTCCTGTAGAGTTGATCACTAAGTGGTCTCCTCTCATTCTATGCATGGAATAAGGCAAGGTTAATAAATCTGGACACAGATTTTAAATCTGTTCTAAAATGTGTAACCCCAAGTGGAAAAAAGGCATCAGTAACCACAGTTGTGGGACTTTTTAATGCTTCACTTCACAGTGTTTAACTTTTTTTTTTCTGTTATAGGCTTTTTGTGTATGTATCATTTATGACATTTTTTTGTGCATGTAAACATGACTCCTTTTATCACCTCCAGGATAATTCTGCAAATGCCAAGAAGCAATTCTTCTTAGCTAGGCTAAAAGAACAAAATAATTCTAATGTGTTTGTAGGCCAAGCCATTTTTGAGAGTTGATTCAATTAGAAACTAAAACAGTCTTAAAAAAATATATCCCGAATGCCAGAGCCAATGTTCAAAATGTAACACTTAGACAGTTCTTTGACCTTTAGCAAAAGTCTAAGAAAAAAATGTTTCCTAGAAATGACAAAGCATTCAGCTTCTCAAGAAAAGCTGTACTTTTGAAAACTAACAGCATGACAGACTAGACTTCTAATGACTTCAACTATAGCTACAAAAGGAGTAACTTCTTTATAAAAATAAACTGCAACAGAATCATACTCAGAAACATTCTCTTATCTTTTGCCCTGATTAATTTTGAACATTTATTGAGTTCTTCATTTTCTGTCCTGTAATACATTTATTAACTTTGACAAAATGAATCTCATGACTAGTTAGTTAAACTGAAAGGGTCTCCTTGCCAGTTAAAGCTTTTCCTTTCCTATCTTCTACTCTTCATTAGATCAAATATATATATCCTTACTACCATCATTTCCAATTTTTTTTGGCAGAATAATCCAGTACTGTGATGGACATTTTCCTGACTATCATTCCTTAATTTTATCCTATCTTGAAGTTAGGAAGTGGTGCACTTCTGATTTTTTGGCAATGGTCATTTTTAAACATTACTGGCAACAGGCAGTTTAGTTGGGCAGGTGTGACTAAAACATTTTTGGCACTATTATTGGAGATGTTCTGGGATATGCAGGTTATCTAGAACCTTGATTTAACCAGATGCAGAGCAGAGTTCAAATTTCACTGGATAGTATGTCTTTAAATTCAGTTTTGACTAGTGACCTCTCGATTTCAGGAACAGGAAATACTTGTGATGATGGCAGTGGCAAGAAATTTAAACATCCTCTCAGACTTTTAACAGAAGTATTTACTTTTTAGTGTCAACTTCCTCTTGCATTTCCTGTTTTGTGACTTGTGATGGTCTCCACATAGTTTAAGAGCAGTTAACATTCAGTATCAGTATAAAAATAAGTTAACAGATATACCCTAGTTTTCAGGTGCAGTTCTCAATGAATTGTTATAGTAAAGAATTATTACAGTACAGCAGTATTCCCTGTTTCATAATCTGTAAAACCAGTCTTTTTTTTAAGAGACCAGGCATAAATTCTTATTTTCCAAAGTCCAGTACTATCATACAACATCCAATACTGGCTCTTCCCAGTAAGTTGTAACGTGCCACAAAAGCACGATAATACCCAGAAAGGAAAGCTGCTTTGTTCTGAGGATGGGGAAGGGATGGGGAGTTAGCAGTATAAATCCATTCAGGGTGTTATCACCTTCCCAAGAACATGTCACCACACTAAAGCATATTCAGTGAAGGGCAGCAAATCAATAGATCTACATTATCAGATGAAGATTCTGAAGGTTGGCAATCCACAGCAAAAATCACTACTGAAACAGTGAGGCACACTCATGTTAACAGTCATGTGACAGATGTGTTCTCTGCTTTAGGACATACCAGCTTTGAAACTGGTATTTTCTGCTTACATTATGTGCATTTCCTTTCAGTGTTTATAAGCTGCCACATCCCACAGGCTGGGTACAGCACTGTCACTTAGCAAAACTGTACTCTCAAACCAACAGGTTACAACTAGAAAAACTTAGTAAAATTAGAAACTATGTTACTCTTATGTGCCTAAAATAGGGTTAAAAGCAGAGGGAGTGAGGCAGAGAGAGAGATGAAGACAGACACAGAGGTGAATAAAGAGCAGATAGGAAAAATATCACCACCCTTGGATCCAGCAACGATCTCAGCACGACGCTGTGGTCCCTGGATGGCGGGCGCACGCCCCGAGCACGTCGAGTCTGCCTCTTCTATGGCACCTGGCCCTGGCTCTCCTGGTGAGGTTCAGCCTACTTTGCACAGACTCAGTGTTGGCTTTGGGAATGTTCTGGAAATGAGCCAGTGGGGCACAGAGATCCAAGTGATCTCCATCTGAGTTGAGCGAGCAATGACCTTTCTCTTCATACATTTGCTCTGCCATTAAGCAGTAAAGTGGTCTTTCACAAGCTGGCACTGTGCCTCCGAGGGGCCAGCCGTGCTCCTTATCAAGTCAGGACAGTGCCCCATTTACCAGAGTGGCTGCCAAAGGAAGAGCTCCTCTTTCGAGGGCAATGTCCAGTTTATCAGGGTGACTACAGAATGAGGGGCTCTCTTTGTGAGAGCTGGGTTCAGGTGGCTTATCAAATGAGGACCCCACCTGAGCACAACGTCCAGTTTGCCCGGGCAACTGTTTTGAGACAATTATTATTTTGGGGGACTCTACATAAGCTAAGACACTATATGGAGGTCTAATTCAGCAGATGTGGGTTCTTCATAGGTGTGTGGAGAGAAAATGTATATTAATATCAGATTTTTAATTTATGTTTTTTAACATATTCCTTCATGAACAGTCACTGAAATTTGAACCTAACCTATTCAGAAATTAATTGAGGTAAATTGGTCTGAAAGAGGGTTGTGATTTCTATTCTGCTCCCCAGAAAGTACCTGCAGTAATGCAGAGCTATATGTGAAGTTGGAAAACACTTGATGTCTAGATCCTGGCATCTATTCTAGTAGCAAAAAGATCTGGTTAGAGGAAAGACTGCTGAGTATATTGATTTGTCTTCGCTCGTTGGATAGCCAGCACCCAGCTCAGGGTTCTACCTCAATGTGGCACAACACAACTTGTCTATTCATCACCAAAGGCAATCTATTAACTCCTCACAAACATTGGCAGAAGCAAACTTTGGAGGGCTCCTAATTTAAAAGATACATACAAAAGCCTTTTCCCTGTCAAATATGTTAGAAATATTTTACCAGATGTAAGCAAGCAAATAACTGAGGGCCAGGAAACCTGTATGATGCTTGCAAGGTCTGTGACTGTGCTGTGCTGTTGCAGTGCTGAATTTTTAAAATTAAAACAGAAATTACTCATGACTTCAGGAGAAATTTGAAGCTTTATTAGTAGACAAAACCAGAGGTGTGAGTCAACTGTTGTATTTATGTACTGGGAAATTATGAAAAGTGTTTAGATAATATTCCCATGAGATTAAATACCAGCAAAAAAAGTATTGACAGGAAATTCATACCAGAAGTCATCTATGATGACCACTCATCAAAAAGGCCTTTTTAATCCCTGTCTTGAGCTTACTTATTTAATTATGGGCTTTAAGACCCACCTACTTTCATGGACACCTTGGCACAGCTTTACCTGAGGAACTTACCAATTGAGGTTGTCATTGACAGGGAAAACAGATACGGAGGACATGATAGGAATGGGTTATATATTCAGATTTGACAGTCAGAATCTTCAGTGTGGTTAAAAAAACTTCAAAACTTAAACTGTGTTTCAACAGTAAGTCATTCCTGATTGCAACTTCTAAATTTTTTTTCACTTTGTCTCAGCAATTGGGACTCATCATAGTTAATATTTTATGCTATTTAGAAACAGTTATCTATGTTTTTGAAAGCAGCACTGTTGCAGATGTAGTAATATTTAAGAAAACAATGCAGTCAGAACTGAAGTTGCATCAGGAGGAAGGACAAGACAAAATAGTTCAATAATTTGTTAACCATCAAAAATAAAAAAAACAAATCACACATTTTGGATGCAGGGGGGGAGAAACATTGGATGCGGGGGAGGACATGACAACCAAGAATGATGAAAACACTGAGATACTTAATACTGCCCTCGCCTCTGTCTGTAGTGGTCAGAACAGCTACCCCCAGGGTATTCAGCCCCTTGAGCTGGAAGATAAGGATGGAGAGCAGAACAAACCTCCCCACAAACCAGAAGGAAACAGTGAGTGACCTCCTACAGGACCTGGACACTCACAAGTCTGTGTGGCTGGGCAGGATCCACCCATGAGTACTGAGGGAGTTGGCAGAGGAGTTTGCCAAGTCTCTTTATCAACAGTCTTGGTGAACAGAGGAGGTGCCAGATGACTGGAGGTTGACCAATGTGACACTCATCTACAAGAAGGGCCAGAAGGAAGATCTGGGGAACTACAGGCCTGTCAGCCTGACCTCAGTGCCCAGAAAAAGTATGGAGCAGTCCATCCTGAGTGCACTCACATGGCAAGTGCATGACCTCACCATTCTGTGACCAGGTAACTCACTTAGTGAATGAGGAAAAGGCTGTGGATGTTGTCTATCTGGATTTTAGTAAAGCCTTTGACACCATCTCCCACAGCATTCTCCTAGAGAAGCTTGCAGCCCATGGCATAGACAGTTGTACTATCTGCTGTGTTAAAAAATGGCTGTATGACTGAGCCTGAGAGCTGTAGTCAGTGGAGTTAAATCCAGTTGACTGCCAGTTACTAACGGTGTCCCCCCAGGGCTCAGTTTTGGGGCCAGTCTTTATCAATGATGCAGATGAGGGGATTGAGTGCTTCCTCAGCAAGCTTGCAGACAACACCAAGATGGGCAGGACTATTGATCTGCTTGAGGTTAGGAAGGCTTTGCAGAGGGATCTGGACAAATTGAATCAAATGGCAAAGGCCAGTTGCATGAAATTTAACAAGGCCAAGCGCCAGGTCCTGCAAGTGGGTCACAACAACCCCAGGTGACACTACAGGCTTGGGGCAGAGTGGCTGGAAAGCTGCCCAGAGGAAAAGGACCTGGGGGTGTTGATCAACAGCTGGCTGAACATGAGCCAGCAGAGTGCCCAGGTGGCCAAGAATGCCAACAGCATCCTGGCTTGTATCAGGAATAGTGTGGCCAGCAGGAGAAGGTAGGTCATTGTGCCCCTGTACTCTGTACTGGTGAGGCCACAACTTGAGTAGTGTGTTCAGTTCTGGGCCCCTCACTACAAGAAAGGCATCGAATTGTTGGAGTAAGTTCAGAGAAGGACAGTCAAGCTGGTGAAGGAGCTGGAGAACAAGTCCTGTGAGGACAGGCTGAGGGAATTGGAATTGTTTAGTTTGGAAAGGAGGAGGCTGAAGGGAGACCTAACAGCTCTCTACAACTGCCTGAAAGGAGGTTGTAGGGAAGTGGCTGCTGGTCTCTTCTTCCAAGTAAATAATGACAAGACTAGAGGAAATGGCCTGAAGTTGAACCAGGGGATGTTTAGACTAGACATTAGGAAGAATTTCTTTACTGAAAGAGTAGTCAGACACTGGAATGGACTGCCCAGGGAGGTGGCAGAATCACCATCCCTGGAGGCACTCACAAAACATGTAGATGTGGCACTTCAGGATATGCTCTAGTGGGTGATGGCTTGTGTTTTTTGTGGGTTTTTTGTAGTTTGTGGTGTTGGGGTTTTTTTTGGGGGTTGACGGTTGGACAAGGTGATCTTAGAAATCTTTTTGAACTGTGACAATTCTGTGATTCTGTGTTTTTTAAGATAGGACTTGCATCGGGTAATAATGATGTAACATCAGACATCACAAGAATACACATAATGTAATACTTAAGTCTTTTGCACTGGATACATATATAGACAAAGCATTTCCATATCCAGAAACACAGGAAGTATTTGCTTAGTCTAGTTTTGTATACGGTTATTAAGACCTCAATAATTGGTGCTCAACAGCCCCATGTAGAAAACAAAGACACAACATGGAAAAATGTCTTAAGGTAGAACACAAAGCAAGAAAAGGCACAGATACTTTCTATAAAACATTCCAGACTCAATAAACAGCACATTTGGTTTCTTGTGTGAGGATATTGCAGGTTTTAATGTCAAATAAAACAAAACAAAAAAAATCCTGGTTCAAAAGTTTGTTTATTAAGGCCACAATTAAAAAATACATCCTTCCAAGTCGTTTATGGTGTGGACGAAATAATTTCTTAATATATGAAATAGTTTTGCATATCCCTACGCTTTCTTAAAAGAATTTGAGATGTGAAGGCCTCAATCATCTCCATAGTCTCTCAGTACTTTTTCATCCTTACTGTGTTCTTCAATCCTTATGCTTTCAGATAGCTCTCTTCAAGTACCAGCATTCTTGCTACATTCTTAAATTCTCAAGAGAGACAGTTTCTTCAGCAATCTAGTGTCCAGTCTACTAAGACTTCTTGGATAAAAGTAAACTTTTTGCATTACAGTTAAGGATATGACTGATGGAAAATTATCTCTGTAGAGAAACAGAATGAAGTAAATTCATATTATGTAGAACCTACAAATATATTTTAGGGCAATTCCCATACTAACTGAGCAATGCAAACAGCAAGAGTTACTATTTTTTGTAGATCCAGTAACAAAAGTCTTCCCTTAAATAGTGTCACTTGGAAATGGAAAATGAAACAAAAACTCCAATGATCTCAAAATTATATATTCTTGGAGAAAATCTGGAAACTTAGCTGCTAAAGAACTGGCAAAGAACAAAGAATTACAATCAATTTCCACCATCCCTCTTTTCACTGGGTAATTTGTCATCTTATCAAAATAGATCTTCAGTCTATTTTTATATTTTTAAAATTTTATCCCTGAGTAGGTACTAATTCCATTACCTGATTTAAAGACAAAACCACCTTTTTAGAACACACTACAGAAAATCTTCATATAATTTTCTTTGACTGATAAAAGTATTGCACCTTTAGAGTGAACTATAGCTTCCGTTTGCAAACAAACAAGTGGAAACTTGCAGGAAACACTGCTAAGAAAGACTACAGAAACAGGATTTTGAAAAAGCCAGGCAGAACCTGAATTGTGATAGAAGGCTTGACATTATCACTTAAGGTGACATACAGTCACAAGCCCTAAAAATAATGAGACTGGATGAGGAATATGTATCAAGTCTAGAAAAGCTGCAGCATATCAGGCAATTCCTACAGCACACTATAGAAGCAACTCTTATTCCCAGTTTTCAGAGTTAATAAATCAGTGGTAGGAATTAACCATTATTAAAAGTGCGTTATTTTTTTTTTCGTTATTTTTTTTATTGTGAATTTACACTTAACTGAATAAAATGTTATTGTAATGACAGAGCAAAAGTTTTATTAAAAAACTTATTTCTTTGTTAAGGATGATTGATATTTAATCCAAGCTGGAATATAGATTCCCAAATCTAATGATTTGGGGTTTTAGCAGCTTATCACCACAATACCCAGTTTTGGCTCTAAAAACCTTCTTGTTTGTAATGAGCCTTTATTCCATGAAAGAAGAAGAATCTTCTCAAACCCACAGGATGCCTACCTGCTAATGGGTGCACAGATGTCTACAACAGGAAAACCTTAAGATCTGTGCATTGCTAGAGATACATTAACTTCTGGTGAGTTACACATGCTGCTCCTTCCCCACTCAAGTCTAAACTGAGTCCAATCTCAAGACTGATTTCAGTGTAGGCAGAAACTGACCTTTCTTGAGAAGCAGAATGATACAAATTATTACTTGCACCACCAGCTTGGTAGGGGGAGTAGCATTCAAGCAGGTAAAAGCTGTACTTCCATAGGAAAAAAATATCCTCTCTTAATTAGAGACAAGCTACTTTAATGCATTTACCTTTCACTGTAGTCATAGGTGAGATACTCATGAAAGTTCAGAGTTGCTATAGCAATATAATGCTTTCATATAGACAATGAGGTACAGTCTAAAGTAATTTCCAGACTTCGTTGATATCAGCCTCCTTGCTTTATCACTTCTGTGTTTAGCAATGTATCTTGAAGTATATACTTCTTACCTGATTTCAGCATAAATTAAACCTCTCTTTAGTAAGACTTAAAATCAACCCTGCTCTCTTTGAATACATTCATATATGATTTCAAATGAAGTTGGATATCATACGTGTAGGAAATGAGCTCAGCAGCTGATTACATTTTGTAACAAAACACTGAGTTTGAGGGGTTCAACAGCAGCAGTGCAGAACTGTCATCACTGAGATCTGCTTAACGGCAGCAGAGTAAGAACTTGTAACACTATAATGTATCCACAAACCCAGTAGCTGTACAATAAGGAGAGTAATGGCTGGAGGGATAAAGCAGCTGCATCCTGATGTGGTGCATTCCTGGGCTGCCTAATTCATAACTCCAAGATATGGATCTGTTGTGTTTCACAGACAGGTAATTAAAAGTGAAAAGACTTTCATATGCCTTAAGCTTTAACTGGCCTTCTGTTGATGGAGATGGTTAGCTGGGGTTTTCAGTAACTAAGATCTCACTGTATTTAGTTTTTGAAGCACTGATGAGACAAACCGGGCATACACAGAATCATTATGGTTGGAAAAGTGCTTTAAGATCATTGAGTCCAACCATGAACCCAACTCAACTGAGTCCAGTGCTAAGCCATGTCCATAAGTACCACATTTACACCTCTTTTAAGCACCTACAGAGATGGTGATTCAACCACTTCCCCAAGCAGCCTGTTCCAGTGCTTGATAACCCTTTCAGTTAAGAAGTTTCTCCAAATAGCCAATCTAAACCTCACCTGGGGCAATTTGAGGCCATTTCCCATTGTTCTGTTGCTTCTACTATGGAGAAGAGACCAACCCCCACCTCACTACAACCTCCTTTCAGGTAGTTGTACAGAGTGATAAGGTGTCCCCTCAGACTCATTTTGTCCAGACTGAAAAACCCCAGCTCCTTCAGACTCTCCCCATAAGACTGGTTCTCCAGACCCTTCACCAGCTTGGTTGCCCTTCTTCGGACATGCTTCAACACCTCAATATCCTTCTTGTAGTGAGGGTTCCAGAAATGAACACAGTACTTGAGGTGTGGCCTCACCAGTGCCCAGTAGAGGGGCAGGATCGCCTCCCTGGTCCTGCTGGCCACTCTCTTTCTCATACAAGCCAGGATGCTGTTGGCCCTCTTGGACCATGTTGGCTCATGTTCAGCTGGCTGTTGATCAACACCCCCAGGTCCTTTTCCTTTGGGCAGCTTTCCAGCCACTCTGCCCCAAGCCTGTAGTGTCACCTGGGGTTGTTGTGACCCAAGTGCAGCTCCTGACACTTGGCCTTGTTGAACCTCATACAGTTGGCCTTGGTCCATTGATCCAGCCTGTCCAGGTCCCTCTGCAGAGCCTTCCCACCCTCAGGAACATCAACACTCCCTCCCAACTTAGTGTCATCTGGAAACTTACTGAGGGTGCACTTGATCTCCTTGTTCACATCATTGATAAAGATATTAAAAAGAATGGGCTTGAGTACTGACCCCTGGGCAGACATTTCTAAAGCTTATTAAATTAGTAATTCTGAATATTTTTCTTGTCTCCGATTTATCAAGATCACAGATCCTTGTTAAACTTTCTGATTTCTGTGTTTATATAAATGGCACAGAAATGAGCACTTTGATCCTTTTTGTCACAGTTTGAGTAAAACTGCTTGGGAAAATCAAGGACAGGGGAAGCGGGGGGTAGGTTTTTCTTATTTAGCATGGGTGCTTTTTTTTTAAACTAGCTTATTCTGTTGTTTTGGCAAATGTTACACATTCAGTATTTTTCCTCTTGCTGAGTTCTTTTTGAACACAATTTCTAAATATCACGATGCACTGAATAGTTTTTTAGAATGCATATAAAATGTAGCTAATTACCATGGAGATAAAACTGTAAAAACTGCAAATTAAGTGCTGCAACACCTCTATTTCCTCTTGCTTTAACACAAATTGTGCGCATTTTCTTGCTGAGAGTAGGTACCCAGGAATCAGGACAGGAGATGACATAATTTTAAGTATTTCTTCATTAGTGGTCTTTACCTCATGCATGTTATAAAAGCAGGGTGAGGCCTGGCAAAAATATTTGTAGTGGCACTGTTGACTCCTCAAAAGTGATCTGAAACTGTCTTAGTTGGTGAGCTGTTACCTGCCAGTTACTGACTCATTTTATTCTTTCCATGGCTAGCAGCCAAACATTGCTCAAGATGCTAATTCAGAATGGTCCTCATAGTACTGAACTGGGAGCCCTAAAAGAAATCCTTCACCATACTCTACTTTCTGTTTCCTGCCTTCTTTCAGATGTATTGTCTGTGGCCCATCTTTAAATCCAGAAGATCCATGAAGGGGAAATGCACAGTAAATTTTTTTCCCCCCAAGTTTTTACTTAAGTTAGAGTTTCAGTGCTTTGCATGAATGTAAAAGATGCCTTGGGATTTGAGTAATTTGAGTGATTAAAAATGATCCGAGGGCTAGAACACCTTTCCTATGAAGCCAGGCTGAGAGACATAGGACTGTTCAGCCTGGAGAAGAGAAGGCTCTGGGGAGATCTTGTAGTGGCCTTCCAGTACCTGAAGGGGCTACAGGAAAGCTGGGGAGGAACATTTTACCACCATGTGTAGCGATAGAAGAAGGGGTAATGGTTTTAAGCTGAAAGAGTGCAAAATTAGGTTAGACATTAGGAAGAAATTCTTTAGTGTGAGGGTGGTGAGAAACTGGAATAGGCTGCCCAGGGAAGTTGTGGCTGCCCCCTCCCTGAAGTGCTCAAGACCAGGTTGGATGGGGCCCTGAGCGACCTGGTCTAGCATAAGGTGCCCTTCCCCATGCAGGGATGTTGGAACTAGTTGATATTTAAGGTCCCTTCCAACCCAATCCATTCAATTATTCTATGATTTAAGCAGTGCCTCAGGACTTTAGCAATTTTAACAGTGTTTCAGTATTTTTGACAGTGGTATATTATTTGAGGATGTATGTCTATATATGGGTAACTAAGAACATGTTTGCCTGATGTTTTCAACTTCAGTACTTGACTATGGCATGAATCTATATCAAATACAGATGTTTGGTCCAACATCTGTCACAAAGGACATCTGTAATTAAAACATTATTTTGCAAAAGAATATTTAGGGTCTGTTTATACATACTGTTGATTGTTGCTTAGAGAGAAAGGGAAACAGAATGAATTAATAAAAACGTATCTCACTTTGAACTGTTATATTCTCAAGATTCCTATCCAGGTGCTGTGGGAAAAGCAAGACTTTTTACAAAGGCTGTGTTACAATTGCAAGTAAAAAAAGACAGGAGGCCAGTATGCCATATAAGTTAATGTGGCACTGAGAAGTGTGGATGTTGCTGCCCTAAACATCAGGAACACTAGGAACTGGAAAGTCACCATCTGGCAGAGACAGCACATGAAGCTTACAAGAGTGCCTGCACTGGAACTTGAATTTTCCTACAACTGGAAGGTCACACAGCAAGCAAAACGAGCAACAAAAGTAGTATAAAAGCATAAGCTGAACTTGAGGGACTCTTAACTTTTCTAGGGTCTGGACACCACAGCCAGGTAATGGAGCCAAAACTGGGGGGATGGGGAGCAGATTCCCAGAGCAAGCAGGTGAGCAGCTACCTGATCCCAAGAAGGAAGAGCCTTTCCTCCTTCCTTGCTATCCCTGCAAAAGCTATTAAGAGCTGTGGATAAAACCAACAACCTCAACCACCCTAACTTCCTTCACAGGGTGGATCCTGGCTGCCACACGTTGCAAGATGTAGAACCTCGGGCCGCTGCTGGGTTGGTGCCGACTCGCTTCTCATTCCCAACTAACTCCTCCAGCCACACGCCGCAAACGCGCAGACTCTTGACACAAGGCAAGGCGCAGACTGTGAAATAAGCGGGGAGCTACAAAAGGGAGCAGCACCGCTCCTTCTTGCCCAGCCCTGACGCTCCGCCCGCCCGCATCCCACCCGTCAGGCCACGGGAAGGCCCTGCACTCCGTCTCCCACCCGCGCAGGCTCCGAGGGTCAGCATTTCCTCGGCCACCGTGGCTCTTCCTCCTCTCCCGAGACAACCCGAGGGCTGTCCAGCCCCCACCGCAGCCTCCCACCTCCAGTAAGGCGAGGAGAGCCGAGACGCACCGCGGGGGTTTCAGCCGCACGCCGAGGCCTCTCTCA
>NW_009952055.1:99650-105459 GCF_000747805.2 Chaetura pelagica
GGCGGGCCCCGCTCCGAGCCCCCCTCAGGGGCAGCGCCTCGGGCGGCCTCTTCCCGGGGCCTGCTTTCCTGCGCCTCAGCCCCCTCAGCCTGCCGGGCCCCGTGGCTTCCTGTCCGTACGCGCCGCTTTTGTGCTGCTCCCGTGGGGGGTTTAGGTGGGTTGATCTCTCGGTTGTGGTCCCAACAGGTAACCTGTGCGGCTCCGTGCTGACTAACCCGTGCGGGAGTGAAATTTTGGTGAATGTTGCACAGCAAGAAGGTTTTGCTCCCTCTGTACCTGCGTGGCATCAGAGCTAGTGCAGGAAGCAGGAGTTCTTACCAGCATTCAGAAATGCAAGAAATAGCTATTTTTATATGTTTATTTTAAAAAAGAAGGAAAAAAAAAAAGAGCTTATTTTGATATTTTGTTACCAGTTTGGGCCTGTATGTCCTAATGGGGTCTACAAATGTAGGTGCCTAATTGGTGTAGGTTTCAGTTTCATCTGTAGCAACTTAGATGATGATAATAACAGATGAACAAAACCTGCATTTTTCTAACCTGTCCACTTCCTAGATTATTCTGTAGATGTATATTGCTTTGAATTTTAAGGAGGCACTGGAGAAATATCATTACTTGCTGCCTTAATCTGTATTTTTACCATGTTGTTCATAATTCAGTCTAGGATGTAAAGAAAGTATTCATGCTGTAAAAAAACTATTAAAGAAAATGTAACTTGTTATACTGAAGTCTGGTGTTAGTTGCCCGAATTTTTATTGAAGAAGATGGAGTGTCTTTGATGTGGAAACAGTGAAACAGGGTTACCTATAGTTCTTTTGTTCTTGAAAAGGTGCAACAGACTTTAATAATGTAAAGCTTTCTTATGAAACATACCCAGTTTAGATCTTGAAGGAAACTTTACCTTGATTTGAGCTTTGAACTTTTTCTTTTCTTTTTTAATGTTTTGGACCAATCAACAGTATTCACTTCTCAGTCATGAAATTAATATCTAAAAGCTCTAGGTGAAAAAAAAGGCACTAGACTTCCATAAAAGAAGATTAAGGATGAAAGTCTTGGTGTGCTACCTTATGTTTGGAGAGAAAAAAACCAAAACCTTCCCATCCAGGGGAATAGGGAGGGGATCCAGAGTTCTTGATCTGTAGCTCTTAGTCAAGTCCTGGTGCTGGTAAAGCGGTTAATTTATCTGAAGGTTGTTGTCTAAGGTGACCAAGAAGTGCAAGGTCAGATTTGGCTACTGTTACTTAGTATTCTTACCGTGAATTGACAAAATTAAAGCATTTTCTGATTGCTACTGATGCTATTGCTGTGCAGTATACTTGTCACTGTGTGAATGAATCATCTTGTGATACGGTTTTTATGGAGGTGAGGCATGTAATGAATTGCATTAGGTAGTCAAACAGCCTTAATTTGTAAGGCAGAGTCTGAAACTCAGCATTTGGTTTGTGGGTTTTTTAACTGTGTGAGCTGTAGTCTTTGATCTTCCCAAAATTTGGGGGAGTTTTCTCTTGGAAAATCTTGCATTTGTGCATTGCCCCTAATTGTCAGTGAAGACAGAAATCTGATTTGTATGCTGAAATTACTTTAAAAATATAAATTGAGGAAATTTTTATTCCTTCTCTTTTCATAATGTTAGTAATATTATAACTTAGGCTTTTAATTTTAACTTTCTGCGTCTTTTTCTAAAACATGCTTTTCTATGAAAGATACCAGAAACAAATTTTGAACGTGTCCTGCTGTAGGAGGCATGAGCGTGTATGTGAGTAGCTCTATGGATGAGATGCAAAAAAAACTTGATTGTGCCATCTGGCACCTACAGAGGAGAGAGTATAATACTGCTTTTTTTGAAGCTGGGATTTTTTTTTTACAAGACTTTGTTGCTACTTAAAAGTTGAGAGTAGTGCCTTAATAAATAGTTTTTCTGTTTTCTAAAATGCATCACTTTGCCAAAACAAGTTGCTTTCAGTGTTAAGCAAAACTTGCTTAACAAAGGTGGGTAAAATGTATGTGAAAGTTGTCCTGAAAAATTTATCCTGTGCTGTTACTTTACAACAGTTGAGCTTAATTAGTGCCTTTTTGAGAAGAATGAGTTAGTGAAGGGTATGAAGTATCATGGCTAAAAAAATGTAGCTGTGTCCTAGATGTTGTAAGACCCAAATATTTGTTTTTTGAGCTCGAAGATTTTAGAGATGAGTCAGGTGTATTGTTTGAGTATATTGACAATGTCTGAATAAGATGACAGGAAGTTACAGCACCTTTCTGTAATACGCTTTTTTTGCTTCTTGCAAATTTTATTGGGCAGGGAAAATCTACCAGTGAACACTACAGCCCTATTGCTCATCTCCCTAAAAACTCTGGCACATCATTGCCTTGCCCCTTTATCCCTTGAAACTCTACATCTTGTGGAACCAAGACACTTGATTGTTATTTTCCTGAATATTCACCTTCTGGTGAAACTTACATTTCAAAAATTGCTTTTTTGATGGGAGAAATAATGTCACAAAAGAAGAATTTCAAGTTTCTTCTTCAGTATAATACTGCTGTTGTGGGCCTGAGACTATTGGTCTTTTTTTAATTCATAAAACAAAGATATATTATTAAATAAAGGTATTAGTACTGTAAAATTGTTACTCATAATGAGGTTAAGGGTTTTTTTAGAATGCCTAGCAGGTTTTAGCTGCTGTAATGCCCTTTCTTAGCATCCTTTGGAATATAGTATTTCAGTGTATCCTTTCCAACCAAAAACTCTTTGGCTGAAGGTGGTGGTCTGTTGAACTGTCTGGTTAAAGTAATTCTGCAGAATGTTAACAGATACAGTGGTGTATAGGTTTTTATGCAATTCTGAAAATGACGGCTTTGAGCCATTTTCTTAATTAATACAGAAAGCATACAAAAAAAGAGTTTTGATAGGTACCTAATGGTACAAACTTCTACAAGGATTAATATGAGCTCTTGAGAACCAGTTTATTTTAAGTCTTCTCAAGCAGTGTAGTTTCAGTGTCTCCTTTATATTGCCACCTTGCTTTATCCTCACTGTGGGTTTTCCAGGCTGCAGCAGCACGTATGGAAGAGTGACTTTTTTTTTTAGGAGAATACAAGACTGTCAAACTGAGAGTCTGAGAAGTTACCCAAGTAATTTTATTAAACACAAGAGATTAATCTATTACTAAATCAGATTGACATATGAGAAGTATGCTGTTGAGAACTTCTGTGACATGATGTGTGTCATAATGCCATGCACAGGCTTTTATAACAGCATTGTCTCACTGATTTATGTTACGGTAGCCAGTCACATAAAGCAGTGTTTATGTAAAATGGTCATGGTGCAGTGAGGAAATGCAATGGAGATTATTATGGTGACCCAATTTCTGCTCTTGACTTTGTCACTGTTTGTCTGTATAACCTTCAGTGCATTTATTTAGGTGTCTGTACTTTAATTTCCCAAGCCTCTTACTACTTAAACAGACATGACCTTTTATTAGTTGGTACTTGGAGCTTCATGCTAGTGGTTCCATCCAAACAGTGTATTAATATTTAAAAAAAAACACAAAAAACTTGAGTGAAAACTACTTTTTTGTCTTCTTGAGTTTAGTAGTTTTGAAGGAGTGCTTTGCAGTAGTAGATTTAATGGGTGTTTTCCAAATGCACTGAAATGCGTTATACCTGAAAGATACTGCTAGCTCTGGAAAACTAGTTTACATCAGAGTTGCAGTTCTCTCATCGCATACTGTTATCAAGACGTTTGAGAAATATATGTATTCATGTAAGTGAACTTGGAGACCTAACTGGTTTCTGTCTGAATTTTTAAAGTTACTGTAATGTTTCTCTCTGAAGAACATGGACTACTTGGAGAAAAAGCAAAAATTTGTATATCCAAAAGGGCAACAGTATGATCATTTTTTCTTTCAGATCAGATATAAGTGAATACACTTCCTTACAGGAGTTAAGTCATTTAACTACAGTTGGTCATTGACATTTCTTCATTCCACTGATGTTAAATATCATCTATAGTGTGTTCATATAGTCTTTGTTCTTTTTATGCATAGATAACTGGAGAGTGAGACATGGGCAAGGATATTCCAGTGCTGTTTTCTCTCCTCCTGGTGTGGATTGTTGCTGAAGATGCTGAATTAGTTCTCCTGTTAGTAAAATACAGAAATTCTACTCTTACCTACTGGAGTTGGAAGGCCTGAAGAATTCCAAGTGGTGAGAGTAGGGAAGGAGCTGAAGCATTTTTAATGTGGGTGATTTTTAAGCCTATGTCCTCTAGAGAGCAGTAAAAACCTGTATTCCTAGAAGCTTTGGTTATTCAGCTGATCAGGCTTTTTTTTCTGCTTTTAAGAAAAGAGAGTAGCTTTAGAAGGAAGTCGTGATCTATTTATGCTGAGGAAACCTTGCATTTATGTGTGATGCTACTGTGTCTTGGCAGGAGACTAGAAGACAGTGGCATCAGACTGGAACAAAAGTACAAATTGTATCAAATTACACTCATTGGGAATTCTGTAGCAAAAGAGATGGGAACAAAATGAATGAGGAAGCTAAGATAGCATGCTTTATTTTGTCGTAGTGGTATCAGTGTGTTCCCACTTCACAAGATCAAGAACATGAATAAACGTAACAAAGTCAACCAAAACTTCATTTTTCGCTTCAAATAACTCAGGCTCTGTACAGTGACTGAATGTAAATATATCTTACTGAATAGCTCTCTCTTGCCGTAGGCATTCAGATCAGTTATGATGAGCCATGAATAGTCGTGGATGAGACAAGTGAGATAAAGACTTGCTTATTAATGAAGTTGAAAGAAATATCAATGCATGCATATTTTAAGAAACTTTTAACAAGTTACAATAATATTGTTCCAAGTGTAAATTACCAGAGGTATATGAACAGGAAAATAACTTAAATTTCTCATAGTTAAACTCTAAATAATAAGACTTACCTTACATCTCTGATGGAGGGGGGCGGATGGTAAATTGCATGTTAAAAAAGTGATACTGTTAAGTTTTACCTTCCCGTGTGCGTGTTCTTATTTCATATACTTTTACATTATTTTATAAATAGTCTTCATATTAAATGAGTATTTTTGCAATCCCGTTCATGGTTTATTTGTTTTTTCCCCTTTTTCTGAACTGTTCTGTGGGCTGGTGTCTCTCTGTGAAACAAGTTATCTTTTTGTAGTGGGTCCTAGAAACTTTTATCATAACTTTTCTGTGACAGTAGAAGATGGTTGTTTTGATCCAGATTCTTGAGGGAAGGAGATGTTTGCAGAGAATGGCATACAACTCGGAATCAAGACTTTGAGACAGAATATATATTTGAGATTAGATCATGATTTATTTAAATCCATGGTGTCCAAGGACAAAAAGGGGTGTAAAATCTGAGGCAATTTGGGTGGTTACCTTAAACACAGAAATTAGTGAGACACCACATTTCAGATTTTGGGGTGTCTTTTGCTTTGCTACCTATTAATACTCACACCTTTGTGAGATCATTTATGGACCCTTGAAAGAGGCTTTGTGGATTTTTGTGTTCTAGGCATGACTAAAATTTTTCACTTGTCTGAATTTTTGTATTTTAATCTTCAAGCATGTACACAGGTTCTGTGCTAGTTTTTGCTGTCCACAGATGAAGTGGAGTCAGTGATTGATACTCGTACTGTTGCTGCTGCACAGTTTTCTGGCTGGTTTTGGTCTTGTAAATGCAGGAAGGAATGGAGAAATAAATTTGAAGTAGTAGTCACCAAGTAGCCTTTACCAAGAACTTCTGCAGTTTAAAGAATTAAACCTGATCATCTCTAGACATTATTAGTCTGTCA
>NW_009952055.1:105581-125743 GCF_000747805.2 Chaetura pelagica
TTCCTGCCTCATGACCCTTCCTTTCCCGGTGCAATTGATAGCTTCAGTAAACCAGGAGCTTGAATAATGTCAGGCAGGGTTTTCCTGTGCCTTGATAAAAAGTCTAAACCATATTTGTTTGTGTGAAAGGGTATGTCCTCATGTCATACAGGGTTGTTTTTTTAATGAGGATGAAGCCTTTATATGCCCTTTCTTCTGCACAAAATTGAAACCATCAACTAATGTATGCAGTATTAATCTCAGGCAGCCAGCAGTATCCTGTTTATCACTTATTAAAGCTATACATGTGGTTATTGTGGCATTATTTGTATTGAGATTGAAAATAGCAGAGTTGCATGTTATAGAGGATACAGTGTTATTAAAAAGTCTAGATTTTTAGTGTGAGAAACTGTAATGGAGTTTGTGTGGAGGAACAATTAGGATTGCAGTCTTTTAATATGCAGTTGTATAAGTAGAGGTAACTTCAACTTTAAATTTGACTTCATCTGTTCATCTCCTATTTTTTTTGTCCCACTAAGAAGTCTTGTAGTGTTGTTCTTTAGTGTTACAGTCCTGTGTTTATGTAATGAAAAAGATTATAGGCCTCCTATGTTTTGAACTTTTATTTCTTTAGTCATTCAAGTTGTTTTTTTTCAACATAGCACATGAACCAATACTAACATCAGTGTTTTTTTCTCAATACAGCATTACAGTGTTACTGCCATCTATGTACAAAAGACAACTTCACATGTGTGACAGACGGGCTATGTTTTACTTCAGTAACACGTACTGCAGACAAAGTCATACATAATAGTATGTGTCTAGCAGAAATTGATCTGATTCCCCGAGACAGGCCATTCGTTTGTTCCCCATCCTCCAGAGATGGAGTAATTACTTTGCCTCATTGCTGTGACAGAGACCACTGCAATAAAATAGAACTTCCAATTCCAACACCAGGTAAAAGTTTATGGCATATTTGAATTTTTTTAACAGAAAACTAACTAAGAGTGGGAGTTTCAGTTTTGAAGTCAATTTGAAGGTCTAAAGTTCACCTAATTTGCAGTTAGATTCTGCATGTATAAGATCTGGAACAAAAAACATAAATCTTCTGGACAGACATCTTAGGGACAGTTTTGAAGACTTACATGTACGTTAAATGGAAATTGAGTAAGCACTTAATTGCTTGTGCCCTTTGAATACTTAATATGACTCTTAAAAATTACTGTGTGAAAATTTTAATTAATACATTGAAATAATTTGAGAATCACTTTGAAATACAATAAATTCAGTTGCATAGAAAGAAAGACATAGCATTACCATTTTCTTTTATTTTTACTGTCAGGCCCTACTCGAGGAAAACCAGCTTCTAATCTAGGACCTGTGGAACTGGCTGCTGTCATTGCTGGACCTGTCTGCTTTGTCTGCATTTCACTCATGTTGGTTCTGTATCTTTGTCATAATCGTACGGTAATTCATCATCGTGTGCCAAGTGAAGAAGACCCCTCACTGGATCGTCCATTTATATCGGAAGGAACTACTTTAAAGGATTTAATTTATGATATGACGACTTCAGGCTCTGGGTCAGGTAATACTATCTTTTTAGTAACAATTACTCTCTCAAGAGCCTTGTAAGTAATGTGGTTTTTTAAAATATTTTCAAATCTACTTAAATCTACTAACTGGATAAATTACTAGAAAAGCTGCTTCTGTGTAGATTCATTTGGTATCACTTAAGATTCAATCTGTGGAAATAAATGAAATAAAAGGGAGCATATTGAGTTGCTGTTAGTATTCCTCATCATTCTCAGAGAATAGCCTGATATACAGGGAATAGTCAACTATTGTAAATGTCTGTTAGTAAGGCTCAGCCATTTACGTTTTCTGTTCTGCACAACATATCTAATTTGCCATCTTTTGTGGTTTTGAGATAATTTGTGAGGGTTTTTCCTTAGTTTTAAACTGAAAAGTCATTTTTATCTGTAGCTATTGGTATATAAAGAATATGATGAATTCTAAGTATGAGTTTATTTTAGCCAATTGCTCTCCTTAGGGAAGTTTTTTTTGAAGTTGCAAATAGCAATTTCCATGTGTGTAGAATAATGCAGCATGCAGACTACATCTGAAGAATTCCTGTGCCTTGATTTAATGAATTTTTGTTTTAATTCAGAGGTGTTGCTCTGGGAAGATGAGGCAGTAATCTGTTCTCTGCATTCAGTGTCTGCTGTTGTAATCTTGACATAGTTGGTTATAGGATTGTGGTGGTCTGTTGCAGAAATACAGTTTATTAGGCATTAATAGGGGATGATGTGTCAGTTCATCATGTAAGTTAATTTCTGGTTCATGTTAAGGAGCCTCAGATTGTGTACTGCCTCTTATCAGCCTTCTACTATATAAAAAATGATAAATAATACAATACTGAAAATTATTGCTGCTGTTTGCAGATATATGTGCTGAAACATCCATCCCCTTTCAGAGTAATTTCTGCAAAGAAATACTGGTATTTGATTTTCAACTGCTGAATTCTTCAACTTTCTTTTCCAAGGGCAGTAACTGATAAAACTGTTTAGAGTGCATTGCCCTACCAAGTAAATCAATATAACTTGCAGGACAGGGCTTTGGCTTCTCAGACCATGGGACTTGCTTTGCGAAACCTGGTCTTCCTAGGGGGAGCTGGGGTCCATCTCTCAGGGGGAGAGCAGCTTTTGCCATAGGACTTTATACTAGAGTTACTGGGGAATGGGATCCTCAATCCACTCCACTGTCACCACTTTGAGGCCAGAGCCAGTAAGAAATGCCTTGGGCCTGGAGAAGGGTCACAGGACAGTGGGGAGCAAGTCAGGTTCCCTGTAAAACAAGATCGTGTGTTTCATTGAGAGTGATATCTTAACTTCAGCTGCAGGGAGTTTCATGTTGTTCAGTTGTTCTTAAGACAAGTATTAGCCTTATTTAATGTTCTCTACCTCCCTTTTAATATGATAGTGGGATAGGAGGTGCTTTAAATACTTATTTTCTGTACTGTTGGCAGTCTTTGTATTTGCAATGGCTTGTATCACTTTGTCTCAAAATTAGTCAATGATTACATACATACATTGTGCCCTAGCACTGGAACTGATAATTTTAATTTGTCCTAAAATATGTCTGCAGCGATTGAATCTCAAGGAAGCATGTCTTTTAATCCAGACTCTGGTACTGTACATTTATGAGATAAACTAGAGGTGGGGAACAGGGTCACTGAGAGGGAAAGTCAGAGCTGCTAGTTAAAGTAGTGCTTAACTGTTTCAGAAACTGAACTGTGTGCAAGGGAAACACAATGGAAATGTAGAGAACAGACAATCCAAACCCAAGAGGCACAGCTAAGGAATTGTTTTGTCTGGTAACCTAAGTTACATGTTGTTAGATTCATGCAGAGGGACCAAAATAGCTCATAGACAAATAAAAGGGTTTCTACCAGTTTTGTGTTATGGTATTCTCTGAATAAATATTTAAAATAGAAGTGATAAAGCTATAAAAGTTAGATTCCTACTCAGATCAAAAGGGAAGTAGGGTTCATTTTCTTCAATGATGGAACAGTAATCTGTGACTTCTGTTAGTATTGTCTGGTTGTTCCGCTATGAACAACAACTGAAACAACTAGAGGCATTGATGAAAGGAATTGATTAAACATCTAAAATAGAAGTTGTGGCTTCAGCAGAAGGGTCTAACAATGGTTTCAAAGTCTCTTGGAGCTGAGAATGATTCTCATATCACAATACAAATCTCTTTAAGTATCAACTACAGTATAGACAGACTGGGATGCCCAGCTCTTACTCTTTAACTCACAGATGACAAATTAGTTATGAGGAAATAAGAATTGCCTAATTACATTGGGTCAGTTGAAGTGAATGTAAAACTCCTTAAAAACTTATCTGCCGTTCACAGAAGCTTGAAGGTAATGAGTTTTTGTGGGTTTTTTTCTCAGTTCCTAGTGCTGGGTTTCTTTATTCCTATTCAGAGGAAGTCTTCTGGGAAGTTTATGAACAAGAACAAAGTTCTAGCAACTGCTTTTGTTGGGTACCTTTAGTGCTTTAGAACTGAATTCCTTAATTCTTCAATTACGCCAATCAGTTACAAACTCCATAGAATCGTATCAGAGAATGGGTCTAGGTTGGAAGTGACCTTAAAGATCATCCAATTTCAACCCCCTGCATTGGCAGGGACACCTTCACCTAGAACAGGTTGCTAATAGCCCCATCCAGCCTAGCCTCGAGCACTTCCTGGAATTGAAGGGTATCCATGTCTTCCCTGGGCAATTTGATCCAAGGTCTCATCACCCTCCTAGTGGAGAATTTCTGCCACCACCCTCCAGTGGAGAATTTCTTTCTAACGCCTAACCTAAATCTACCCTCTTCCACTTTCCACTTTTCCCTTTGTCGTATCATTCCATGCCCTTATAAAAAGCCCCTCATGAAGCTGCTCCTGTATGTCTATAAAGAGCCTCAATTGCTTGGTCATCCTGGTCAGGTGGCCTGTAGCAGACCCCCCCCTACTATGATATCACATGCCCCTGCCTTCCCTTTAACCCTGACCTATCAGCTCCTCATCCATCCCCAGGCAGAGCTGCTTGGACTCCAGCTGGTCGCTGATGTGGAGTGTGATACCCCCTGCTCCCCTGCCTGGCTTTCCTGAAGAGCTTGCAAAAACTTACTGTGCACTGGATGGTCATTGGTCTAAACTAATTGGAATATATTTAAGTTATGGAAAAGAAAAATAACTATTTTCTTATACTCATAGAAGGCTTGTGGATACTTTTTATGATGTATGAAGATAATTGATGAAAGCTTCAGAGACAAATTGGATGACTGTGGCTGAATACAAGATGCCAGTGTTGTAAGCTGCTTTTTAGACTTCACATGGTCTTGAATTTTCACTTCCTTCTGATTAGCAAACTGTCATCTTTCTTCATGCACAGTTAAAAGAAGTTTCACTCCAAGAGTCTGAAGTACAGTTGTGCCTGATGTATATGCCAAAGGCTAATGTTGTAGCTGTCTCTAGTGCGCTATTTTTCAGGCATTGAGGTTTACAGTGAGGCAGTTGCTCAAGCTCCTGGTGGTACAGCACTGTTTGCTCTATAGGAAAAATAGGAAACCACTCAGTTGCAACAGAAGTCTGTAAAGAATTCTTATAGGTGCAAGATAAATAGGGATTCTAGTCTTCTGGTTTTGTTGTGTAGCAGTAGTAAGAGAAAACATAGTTGCAAAAAACAGGAGCAAATTCAGTCTTGTAGATATTGTGGATGTTAAACATATAGGAGCAAGGTGGATAGATCACAGCAGATATTTTATGATACATGTGAACATGATGGTGAGGGGTTTATAATACAAAATTGAAATTCTTTGGGTCTGAAAGGTTTAGAGTTTACTAGCTGTTCAGAGATTACCTTATCCTCGGATATCCTTTTTTAAACAAGGGAAGTGTGGTACAGCAATTTGAGGGCAGTGCATCTGAAACTGAAAATGTACAAGCAGTTCTCTGAAACAGCTGTAGGAAAAAGAAACTATTAGGCCTGTCACCCATTTAAAATGTACAAATCAGCTTGCATTTTACATTTGTGAGTGTATATTGCAGTAGTAAGTCCTAAAGAGGAAGGTGATTCTGTCCAGCAAAGTGAAGCTTTACATTTTTAGGGTTGAGTTTGGTCATGTGGTTGTTCTAGTCTGCCCTTTTCTGCATTTCAAAAATCTGTCCATAAAGAAAGCAAATTAGGCTTCACAGAGCCTTTCAGCTTGGGCATGCAGCACATTTGACCTGTGGTGTTCTAATTTGCACTCCTCAGACTGAGACATGAGTGAGGCAATGTTGCCAACCAGATCAGATGTTCTTCTAGTGCTGCTGTTAGTAAAGAATGACTAGAGATGTACTGGGACTGTTATTTGAACTATTAGTTAGGTTTTATTTCTATAGCATAAACAAATAGATCTGTTCTTTGATCAGCTATTGGAACAGTGATGATTGAGTAATAGATTACTTTGTAAAGTGTTTACTTTTTGTGAAAAAATCCTATTCCTCACGAGTTTATTGTGAGCAGTTAATCTGGCTGATGCATTCATCCTGCAGTGTAGTATCAACACAGAATTCTGTGACAAACTTTGCAATTACAACAGGGAAGACTTAAAAAAAAATAATAAATAAACCCACCCTGGTTAGGGCGTGTCAGTGCTTTATTCTTTTTTTTTATGAAGTTATGAAGCGCATAGTGAGGTGCTCAGAGTTGAAAGCATGTAGATTTTCCAAAGCTATAAAACTCTAATGAATTAAGCATTTTTCTTACATGTAGTTATAGTGAGGTACACAAGAATGGCCTATAAAATGGGTAGCTTGTCTTACAAGGATGTTTTCCTGTTTATAATGACTTGAGGCTATGACCAAGCCACTGGTGTACTTGGGCACGAGAGTGAACATCCGATGGTCAGTGTTGCTGATAACCACAGTTTAACTTTAAAGTTAGAATTGGACCAAGTTGTATCTAGTGATAAATCAAGAAAATGAATCAGTAGCAAAAGTGCTCTTGAACTGCTTAGCCAGGAGAGTTATGGAGAGATTCTTTTCTTAAAAAAAACCCAAACAAAAAAAACCCCAAACCAACCACATAGCCAAGCAAAAAAACCCAAACCCTCAGTCCTGGTAGTTATTACTTCATTATTTATTTATTTATTTATTTCTCCCATGAAAATACCACTTCATGGATCAACAACTGTCAAAATTCTAAGCTGAAAGGAAGCTTGTGTCAACTGTATATATAATTTATAAGGTAGTGTCTTTGAGTACTCCTTTTACTGGCCTTTAAGGTTGACAGCAGTATCTTACCCACATGCTTGTTAGCCATTCACAACAAGCTGTAAAAACCTTAAGAGTTTTTGTGCATTCTAAGAAAAATCTCTTAATGGAATATGTTTTATATGTTTAGTACTTCTGATAAGCGCTTATTTTGTTGGAGTGATATTTAGGTTAATGTTGAATCTCCTTTGTAGGTTTACCTTTACTTGTGCAAAGAACAATTGCAAGAACTATAGTACTTCAAGAAAGCATTGGTAAGGGTCGTTTTGGAGAAGTCTGGCGAGGGAAGTGGAGAGGAGAAGAAGTTGCTGTGAAGATCTTCTCTTCAAGAGAGGAACGCTCATGGTTTCGCGAAGCAGAAATTTATCAAACGGTTATGCTACGACATGAAAACATTCTTGGATTTATAGCTGCAGACAACAAAGGTTAGTGGTAATGTGAAGTAATTTTGCTGATTTTATGCCAGGTCAGAGTAGATTGTAAATGGAGGGGAAAATAAAATTGTGAGGATCCTATTAAGAGTACCAAAAAATAACTGTTACTCGAGCAATTCAGGGTTTGGCAGACTTTTATAGGTTTAATAAAGGCAAAAAGTACTTCCTTTTTTTGGAAAATTTGTTTTGTTTAAATCTAGAAAAAAAATTTAAAAAGAAGCTTAGATATCATTTCTGCAAGCAAAAAAGGAGATGCCTGTTGGCAGCCCACACATCTGCTGAATGTCCATGCCCATACTTCCCTAATAGCCTAATAAGATAGATGTGTGGGACCAAAAGACATCATGTCTAATCCTGCAAAATATTTTCCTTCTAAGTGAACACCTAAAGTTAAGATGGGGGGCAGAGTTTATGCAGAGATGCTAGTCTTTGTTCAAAGCAATGATAACTCTTCAGAAATTATGACATTTTTAAAAGATCTGCTTAAACACAATAGGTCTGGTAGACTCCAGAAAATTAGATTACTAATTTCCCTAATTACTGTTGTCTAGTTTAGACACCTGTTGATGTCTCATTCATAAGAAACAGAAGAAATAAAATGTAGCATTAAGCAATGAGTGTGCATGTTGTTAATACCCAGGAGACAATAATTTCAGGCAATGTAGGGTTGTAACTGGTGAAGCAGTAGAATAAAACTGAGTGAGGAGAATATTCTGAACTGATTAAACATTGACTTACAGAGCTTTTTTGATCTCTTTGACTATGTACATTAGAGACCACATTTATATGCCTGTAAACACATACTTGTTTCTAATGGTTTTGTAAAATCAATGAAGCTAATGCTGTTGGACTGACTTTTCAGGGATGGTAATTCTCTCTGGAAAAATTCAAATTTGATAGTATGCTAAATTCTACAAGTTCAGGCTTGAATGTACCAAGTAACAAAAGAAGTGGAGATCCTAACTATAAAATAATTGAAGAGGTGTTTTTAGAAAACCTCATTTCCTTCTTTTCCATTTGAAAAACAAACCTTAGGAGTCACTTCTGTGGGTGTACAATAAGAAGCTTCCTACTGCAGTAGGAGCTCTCTTAAGTCTTTTATTGTTTAGAGCATTTTACTGCTTTTTTTTGCCCATTAACTCTGTTGAGACTATTCTGTGGATGAAACAAGGCAGAATTTTCTTTCCATCATGAGAATTATTTGCATGTAGATTAGACTTTTCCTTCCTTATTCTAAAACATTTGGGTTTGGTGGGGTTTTTTTGTTGCTTGTTTTTTGGTTTTTTATGGCATCTCTGGCTTCCCTAGACATATCCCAGTAGAAGAGATATTGAAAATTTTCACCCAAGTGACTATTTAAAGATGAGCACACATACTTCTATAAAGGTAGTTTCTGGCAATATGTAGATCAGGCATTTTGCACTTCTGACTTTCCTGGGCCAAGTGTGTTTTTGAGGAGAATGGAGGAAGAGGGGAGGGAAATACAAGAACCTCCTATTTGGAAAGTAGGAATTTTTCAGTATGTTTATGATATGAACTAATTTGTGAATTCACTTTTCTCATTCCTATACTTCTTATTTTGTTTGAGTATGCATTTTGATAATCCTTGGGGATGACCACATAATATCTTTTTGGCTTGTGCTGGGTTTTCACACTTGTTCTCGGGGAATAGTGGCTACATAACTCAGGATATAAGTCCAGCTGGAATCTTTTGTGGGATAACTAGTCTTTTAAATACATCACAGAATATTAGGGGTCAGAAGGGAGCTCCAAAGATCATTGAATCCAATCCCCCTGCCAGAGCAGGACCAAAAAAACCCACAACAACTAGGGCAGATGACTCAAAGACATCCAGACAGGTCTTGAAAGACTCCAGAGAGGGAGACTCCACAACCTCTCTGGAGAGCCTGTTCCAGTGCTCTGTAACCCTGACAGTAAAGAAGTTTTTCCTCATGTTGAGGTGGAACTTACTGTGCTCGAGTTAATCCGTTGCCCCTTGTCCTATCACAGAGCACAAGTGAAGAGAGCTTATCCCTGACTTCTTGATACCCAGCCCTCATGTATTTACAGACATTAATTAGATCCCCTCTCAGTCTTCTTCTCTCCATACTGAAAAGCCCCAGGTCTCTTAACTTTTCCTCGTAAGGCAGGTCTTCCAGTCCCTTAACCATCCTTGTAGCCCTCTGTTGGACTTTTTCAAGTACATCCCTGCCCTTCTTGAATTGGGGAGCCCAGAACTGGACACAATACTCCAAGTGAGGTCTCACTGGCAGCAAGTAGAGAGGGAGGAGAACCTCCCTAGATCTGCTGGTGACAGTCCTCTTAATGCACCCCAAGATACCATTGGCCCTCCTGGCTACAAGGGCACATTTTTGTCCCATGGATAACTCCATGGTCCTTCTCCATGGAGCTGCTCTCTAGCAGATCATCTCCCAACCTGTACTGGTGCATTTTGTCGTTCCTTCCCTGGTGCAGGACTCTGCACTTGCTCTTGTTGAACCCCGTTAGGTTCCTCTTTGCCCAGCTCTCCAGCCTGTCCAAATCCCACTGAATGGCTGCACAGCCTTCAGGTGGATCAGCCAACCCTCCCAGCTTTGTGTCATCAGCAAACTTGCAGAGAAGACACTCTGTCCTGTCATCAAGGTCATTGATAAAGATGTTGAACAGGACTGGACCCAGCACTGATAACTGAGGGACTCCACTAGTTACAGATCTCCAGCTGGACCCTGCAGCATTGACCACCACTCTTTGGTCTCTGTTGTGTAGCCAGTTCTTAATCCATCTCACTGTCCATTCTTTTATCCCACATGTGAGCTTGCTCACAAGGATGTTATGGGAGACTGTGTCAAAAGCCTTGCTATGGTCAAGGTGGACTACATCCACTGGTCTCCCTGCATCTTTCCATTCAGTCACAACATCATAGAAGGCTATCAGAGGAGTCAAGCATGATTTCCCCTTGTTAAATCCATGCTGAGTACTCCTGATAACCTTATTCTCTTCCATGAGCTTAGAGATGACCTCCAAAATGAGCCACTCTATCATTTTTCCAGGGATGGAGATGAGGTTAACTGGTCTGTAATTTCCTGCATATTCCTTCTTGCCCTTTTTGAAGACTGGAGTGTTATTTGCCTTCCTCCAGTCCTCAGGCACCTCTCCTGTGTGCAGTGATCTTTCAAAAATGATGGAGAGTGGTAGGGCAATAACATCAGCCAGCTCTCTCAACACTCCTGGGTGCATCTCATCAGGGCCCATGGCCTTGTGCACATTCAATTTACATAACTGATCTCTGACCCTCTCTTCATTGACTACTGGAGAGTCTTCCCTCCTCTAGGCTTCCTCTCCTGTTTCTGGGGTCTGAAGCTCATAAGGGCTGGTCTTAGTAAAGATTAAAGCAAAGAAGGCATTCAGCAACTCTGCCTTCTCTGCATCCTCTGTTACCAGAGTTCCCACCTCATTCAGCGGTGGGCCTTTATTTTCCCTGTTTTTCCTTCTACTACTGGTATATTTGGAGAAGCTCTTTTTGTTCTCCTATACTTCCTTTGTCAGTTTAAGTTCTAAGAGGGCTTTGGACTTTCTTGTTGCCTTGCTACATACCCTAACAACATTCCTATGGTTCTGCCAAGTGACAAGTCCCTTCTTCCACGAACTGTACATTCTTTCTTCCATGAGGCTTTCTTTAGAAGATCCTTGCTTATCCATGCAGGTTGTTTACCACCTCTGTCTGATTTCCTGCTCAAAGGAATGCCCCTATCCTGGGCTTGGAGGAGGTGGTATTCAAAAATTTACCAGCTTTCCTGGGCTCCCTTTCCTTCTGGAGTTTTAGCCCATGGGATTCCTGCAAGTAGATCTTTGAAGAGTCCAAAGTTAGCACTTGGCCCTACAGAAGTCTGGGGATGAAAGACCCTTGTACAAAAGTAGCTAGCTATTAAAACAATCTCAGATCTGGGAACTCTTGAGAGTTGCTTTTATAACAAAATAAAATTGGAAAACCTATTTGGGGTCAGGATTATTTTTTTACTTAAGTGTAAATACACCCAGGAAAGAACAAACACCTTTTGGCCCCTCTGATTTGAATTCCTTTAATACTCTTCTCTCTGTGGCTTAATCTTCAGGGTATTTTACTTTAATAATGTGAACAATTTCAGTTTTATCTGTCATTTGTATGCCTTGGGATATTTACAAATGTATTATGACTGTCTTGTTCTCCTATAGTTCAGTGAAAAATCATACAGCAAACTGTTTTTCTTATCATCGGTGTTTTTCATTCCCTTTGTGCCACCTGGAAGCCTACATTTTGGCCAGCAACTGAAAGTTCATCAGGGGTGGGATTTGACTTTTTTTTTGAAGTAATGTGTCAGATTGCAGCTTGCAAGTTTCTGCTCCAGGAGGAAAAATCCACCAGCTGCTGGTAACTGTGGAAGTTGCCTCCCACGATGAGGCCAGATAATTTATGGGAAGACTGGAGGAGTTATAGGGCAAAGCTTGAAAGACTTTTTTTAAATATATATATATGGGTAACCTGGACAAAATTGTACTAGACTGACAGTGACAGGATTAGTTTCGCATCATGCATTCAGGACTGTCCTTCCAAGCAGGAAAATTAGGGGAATGCAGAGCCTGGTTAATACCCTGAATATTTCACCTCATAATCATAGTGACATAGTTTTTCAATGGTTTGTCTTTTTGTTTAAATAAAAGAATGCTCACTAAGCTGTTCAGAAAGTCCTGTGTGGTAGTCCTAGCCTTGCAGAGGCATTTAAATGTTACAGGGATAGAATATTTAAGAGTCTCGTTGTCTTAGGTTAATTGCAAAGCATAATTTGTACTTCAGAAGCACTGTATAAAAGTGACATATATGATTTCTCTTTTGTGTTTGTGTGGGATTCATGCCAGTGTTGTTTTACAGACAATGGTACATGGACTCAGCTGTGGTTGGTGTCAGACTATCATGAACATGGGTCACTCTTTGATTACCTGAACAGGTATACAGTAACAGTTGAAGGAATGATAAAATTAGCTTTGTCCACTGCTAGTGGTCTTGCTCATCTTCACATGGAAATTGTTGGCACGCAAGGTAATCCTAAAACTATTCAGCCTGTCATGTGAATAATACTGGATTTTTCTAAAATGACACATGTAGATGTTTCTGCTATAGTTCTCTTTTTAGTTAGAACATTCAGTCCTTTTCAGTGTATAGTTGCTTTGCATGCTGCTACTTCCAGAGATATTAAAACCTTTTTTTCTGTATGCAATAAGTACTTGCAGGAAGAGGGAAAGGAGCAGTAGAGTGGACTAATACAATAGACATTTAAGGCACTTTTCTGGACAGCCAGCCAATCCACAGGGAATGATTTCAGGAGTTATCTTGATGCATTTAAAGCAGCAGAACTGGAAGGAATTAAGTAATGTCAAACAAAATCTGTGCTAGGCTTAGAATATTAGCAGTTATCTTTTTTACAGATCTGTTATTTCTATTTTTTCCCCTTACAGGCAAACCAGCAATTGCCCACAGAGATTTGAAATCAAAAAATATATTGGTAAAAAAGAATGGAACATGTTGCATTGCAGACCTAGGATTGGCAGTTAGGCACGATTCAGCTACAGACACAATTGATATTGCCCCAAACCACAGAGTGGGAACAAAAAGGTAAAATCATTAACATGATGTATCAGGTGACTTTGATAATAAAATGCTTCCCTTTTTTTCTTGTCCCATATAGAAGAGTTCTGTGGGTACAAACACAAGCAGCCAGAAAATGTCATTATTGACAGGTAGAGTTCTCAGGAACTGTCTTACCAGTTGTTTTAGGCAGTAGGTGCTTAACAAACATGTTGAATCTTGGCATCTATTACTAAAAACTTGCAAAACTTTTATTGTAGGGCATAAGTATCTATTAAAACAAGTAAGAGACTTCATGAATTACAGTTTTAGAGACTTCACTGCAGTATCTTTATTCTTTTTGTCTTGTGTTCGTGTAAACTTTATTTGCAGCCCAGTCTGGAGCATAGAACAGGATGTTGACAGAGAAAGTAAAAAGTTGGATTGTTTTTTTTCTGTGTGAAGCCAGTATGGTAGAATATCAAAGTGTAGAGACTTTGACATTGGTTTTCATGGGATCATATTTTTGAGAAAAATACAAGAACTTAAAACAACAGTCAACATTTGTCAGCTAATGAATAAATGGAATTATCAACAGATGAGACCCTTTCTTTTAAAGGCCTACTTCTGAATTTGGAAATATGGATTTCCTTGACTTCAAAAGAACTCGGAGATCTTTAACTCCATCAGCATGGGTGCAATTAAACTTACTGGTTGTAATTTATCATTGCTGGACCTTCAGACAGTAATAACTGGAAGCTGTTCTGAAGATTGATTTCCTTTAGCAATCTGTGCAGCTATTCAGCACACAGAGATTGCACAACTCTGTTCCTCGGGTTCGCTGTTAGTGCTGCTATGTGGGTAACTTGTCCTTTGGATGCCCATAGGTTCAAACTGAAGCTTGGACACGTGCCACTCAGTAACGTGTGGAACACCAGTGGTTCAGGGCTGTATGTTATTAACTTCAGTATATGCGCTAGTTGTGTTGGAGAAAATTCTGTGTTGATGTTTCCTGATTTCCAATCCATACATAAAATGTTTTTAATATATCTCTTTAGTGAGTGATACTGTGGGGGGAGAGTATGGCTAGAGCTTTACAGTGGACTAGCTTGCACCTTTACCTGTGGCCTTTTGGAAAAAAAACAAAACTTGTTTTAAGGTTCAATGAACAAAAGCTCTTAGAACATGTCCTGAAATTTTATTTTACTGACAATTATAATGCTGAAGTTACTTTGGTCTAAAGCTGTGCTGTACTAGGCCTTTGCCTACTTTAAAAATACTACATAAATGGTCAGATGAGGTTTCTTTTCTGAATTATAAAATTATATATGTAAAGATGATAAAATATTGGGTATTATTCCTTCTCAAAAACACCAGTAATCATTGGTAGCAAAACAATAGACTATTTTGGAATTTGTCATTGCAAACTTAGCTGTGTGTAGGGCGCATATGATGCGTGGCTTGGTATTTTCTACTACACCTATGTGCAAATAATTTACTTTAGTCTAGTCTTTAGAGGAAGCATCCTCTCAGCTGTCTGAGATCCTGCTTACAAGACCTGTTCTTCCATAGGTGCTGTTAAATTGCTTGTTCGTCTGTCTTATGCTTAGTCACAAGAGTAAAACTCTAGTAACTCTCCTGCTTGCTGCAGTGCACAGCGGCAGGACTTTCTCTCACTTGAAAGACATCAGTCACTTTCACCTCTGAAGATTTCTCATTCTTATAAAAGGCTAGGTCCCCTCCTCCCCTCTCTTGTGCATTCTTAGGTAAGTAACTTTGCAGCTCTGATTAATTTTTCATAATAAAGTTCAGATCTTACCTGTTCAGTGACAATTTTAACTCCTGTTGCTTGCCTCTGCTGGTACCTCTTCTGCACATGGAAGCTCACTTAAGTTTGTATTTTTTGTAATATTGTGAAGATGCATAGTCTAAGGAGCAAGCAAAGCTTGTTCTGGGTGAGTGATAAGTGTTGAGTCAGACTGGTGATCCTTCTCCCTGACTGAATGAATCTTTCTTTTCTGTTCAGAGACCTAGCTTTACCAGAGGGTGTGAACTATGTGCTTTCACAGCTCAGCCTGCAGCATCAAATGGGCAGCATGAGCTTTAAACAGAGAAGGAAATAGATTCCCCCTCTCACTCTCTGGGGCAAGGGGGGGAAAAAAAAAAGTTTGGCTTTTGGTAGTGGTTTTGGCTTTTGGTAGTGGTTTTGGCTTTTGGTAGTGGTTTTGGCTTTTGGTAGTGGTTTTGGCTTTTGGTAGTGGTTTTGGCTTTTGGTAGTGGTTTTGGCTTTTGGTAGTGGTTTTGGCTTTTGGTAGTGGTTTTGGCTTTTGGTAGTGGTTTTGGCTTTTGGTAGTGGTTTTGGCTTTTGGTAGTGGTTTTGGCTTTTGGTAGTGGTTTTGGCTTTTGGTAGTGGTTTTGGCTTTTGGTAGTGGTTTTGGCTTTTGGTAGTGGTTTTGGCTTTTGGTAGTGGTTTTGGCTTTTGGTAGTGGTTTTGGCTTTTGGTAGTGGTTTTGGCTTTTGGTAGTGGTTTTGGCTTTTGGTAGTGGTTTTGGCTTTTGGTAGTGGTTTTGGCTTTTGGTAGTGGTTTTGGCTTTTGGTAGTGGTTTTGGCTTTTGGTAGTGGTTTTGGCTTTTGGTAGTGGTTTTGGCTTTTGGTAGTGGTTTTGGCTTTTGGTAGTGGTTTTGGCTTTTGGTAGTGGTTTTGGCTTTTGGTAGTGGTTTTGGCTTTTGGTAGTGGTTTTGGCTTTTGGTAGTGGTTTTGGCTTTTGGTAGTGGTTTTGGCTTTTGGTAGTGGTTTTGGCTTTTGGTAGTGGTTTTGGCTTTTGGTAGTGGTTTTGGCTTTTGGTAGTGGTTTTGGCTTTTGGTAGTGGTTTTGGCTTTTGGTAGTGGTTTTGGCTTTTGGTAGTGGTTTTGGCTTTTGGTAGTGGTTTTGGCTTTTGGTAGTGGTTTTGGCTTTTGGTAGTGGTTTTGGCTTTTGGTAGTGGTTTTGGCTTTTGGTAGTGGTTTTGGCTTTTGGTAGTGGTTTTGGCTTTTGGTAGTGGTTTTGGCTTTTGGTAGTGGTTTTGGCTTTTGGTAGTGGTTTTGGCTTTTGGTAGTGGTTTTGGCTTTTGGTAGTGGTTTTGGCTTTTGGTAGTGGTTTTGGCTTTTGGTAGTGGTTTTGGCTTTTGGTAGTGGTTTTGGCTTTTGGTAGTGGTTTTGGCTTTTGGTAGTGGTTTTGGCTTTTGGTAGTGGTTTTGGCTTTTGGTAGTGGTTTTGGCTTTTGGTAGTGGTTTTGGCTTTTGGTAGTGGTTTTGGCTTTTGGTAGTGGTTTTGGCTTTTGGTAGTGGTTTTGGCTTTTGGTAGTGGTTTTGGCTTTTGGTAGTGGTTTTGGCTTTTGGTAGTGGTTTTGGCTTTTGGTAGTGGTTTTGGCTTTTGGTAGTGGTTTTGGCTTTTGGTAGTGGTTTTGGCTTTTGTTTTAAAGTGTGGCCCAGCAGGTACTTTTGGTAGTGGTTTTGGCTTTTGTTTTAAAGTGTGGCCCAGCAGGTACTTTTGGTAGTGGTTTTGGCTTTTGTTTTAAAGTGTGGCCCAGCAGGTACTTTTGGTAGTTGAAACAGGCTGTGTTTAAAAGAAATGCAGCTGTGAAATCCACCTTAACTTGTGTTGTGTTAAAACATAAAGTAATTTGGAAAAAAATAACCCCCCTTGCCTTCTACCTTGTCCTGGGTTTATATTTTGAGTGATACCCTCTTTGGCATTAATAGTCTGGTCACATTCAACATGTAAATTGGACTCTCAGGATTCCAGGTGCACTAACCATTCAGTGAACTAGCACGGCCACACCTAAGAGATTTGGTCACATTCACTGAGAAATCTCATGGCTAGATTAATGAACTGTGTAATTTACTGAACTTGATGCACAAGTTCTTTTGGAATTCCTCTGATAAATTCACTGTCTACAAAGCGTGTGCAAATTTGATAATGCATTTGTAGCCAGGCTGTATTAAGTTATAAAATGATACTATGGAAGTTTCTCAGTTTCCTGAGGGTGCACTTGGTGTAACCCAGTGTTCAAATCTTACCCAAAGGTGTCCCTGGGGGGGAGAAGAGATGCTCAGCCTATCCACTGATCCCAGAGGTCAGGGGTATGGATCTTCCTTGTGACAGTACCTTTCCTGGCAACCTTCCTCTCTTAAACCATTTTATACCATATTACCCTAGAGATGGAACTTGAGGGACTTTAGCAATACATACCTTTATCATTACTGGTGCAAAATTCTCTCGCTTTGCTTTTAAAGGTGTAGAGTGCAAGCTCAGTGAGAGGTGGTCGTACCTTGGAGGCAGGTAGCTTTTGGAATGGAGTTTTGTGTGTGTTTTGGTATTGTGATGAGATTATAATGAGAGAAGTTCATCTAAAGGACATAATTTTGTCAAAAGGTGACAGTTGGTTGTCCCAGTCTATCAAGTATGCAGCTTATTAGCTTATTATCAGACCCCATTGTTACCAGAGAACTTGGCCATAGCATCTTCACTCTGCTTCACCCTCCATGCAGTTTATCTTAGAGTCAGCATGCCAAGTTCCTCAGGTGTTGCTAACATTTGGGATTATCTTGGGAACTACTGTGGTAGATTCTTTGCACCTTAGCTGCATTCCACCCTCTAAAGTTTCTTCAATACTATTCTTAAAATGTGAATATAGGCTTAATTTCTAAGTCACCTCCAGCAATTATTCCACAACACGGGCTCTTTTATGCAGTTAACCTAAACCCAGTATGAGCTGAATTCTAGCTACGCTTGTGGAGAACAGGCTTGGTGAAGGGACATGTCACACTCAGCATGTTGTTTATGGGTCCTGTTTGACACCAGGCTTCCTGTATGTTGTACAAGAAGTTTGGGTAGCTAATGAGTTTTTTGATTAAAAAGGGTGGGAGGAAAGAGGTCAAAGTTTGGCAAGATGATGTGAACATAATTTGTAAACTTGTTTGTAGACCTTTTCTTTCATTCTTGGAGGGTACTGAGCTGCAGACCTTGTCCAGAAGGTCAAAGTTTGTGTCTCTAGAGTAGTTTTCTCCAGGACCTAGAATACTGTTTCTGACAAACAATGCATTTCCAATACATAAGCTGACAAGGAGATGCAAGTTTCTCACTCTTTCGTCTGATAGCTGTGAAATGGCTAATCTGCTAACCACACTAGATGACCTACTTGCCTTTCACCTCTCTTGTTCCAGCAATAATCTCTCAGATTTTTTGAGCAGTCAGTCACCATTCTGTGTTATGGGAGCCAAAGCCCATCTAAATGCAATGATGGAGGATCATGGTAAGAGGTCAATTTGCCAATAAATTCAATGGAAGTCACATTTGGGAGGGGTGTTGGTTTTTTTAAGGGAATTAATTTGATTCCATTGCCACATTCAGCCCTCTTAAGGTCTGTCCTGTTAAAACCTATGTCCTTAGGATGATTTATAGAAACTGAGACAATGTCCTTTACTGCTTGTATAAGTAATTCTTGCTGACAGTCTTGCAACATGATTGGGATTTTGGCTTGTGCTTTATTTTTTTTCCAACTCCATAACTTCTCATCACCATGTGATCTTAAGCTGCATAAAATACTTTCTTCTTGACCCAAACCGTATCACTGTACTGTCAAGTACATGAAGTAGCATAAGAAGATTATCCAATAATGTGAAATTATTGAAGAGCATTAAAACAGCCCTCACTATCATGCATTCTTGATTAAAGTTTTTTTTATTTGAATGGCCTGAAAGAATTTGAGCTTTGTGCATATCAAAGATTGTGACATGTAAACTAAAGACTCCATTTCCATTCAGTAAAGACTGTAGAAGTAAGCCGTACCTTCCTCTTTAGGAAGTTGTCTGCAGCTTGTGCCATGTTTATCACCTGTGGGGAATTTATATGTCTGTACAATGCTTAGAACTCTTGTGTCAGCAACCTTGTTGAAGTTTTGGATTACTGGCTGCATTTTTGGCCCTGTGTTGATAGCACTTGCTTCCTTGTATTTATGTCATTTTCATAAGACCCAGTTGTGCTTGAGAGACTTCTGAGAGGTCTGGTACTCCTGAAATTCATCATGTAGTGTGTCTCATATTCTGCCTGCCATCTCTGGTACTAGGAAAAGAAAAATCCTAGTATTATGTGGATTAAATGAAATTGTGCATAGGGTTCTGTGTTGTTTCCAGAGATGGAGCTTGACACTCTGTTCCACTCTATTCCAGTAATCTCTCTGTGGCTTTGTTACCAGGTAACTGTGCACTCCAAAGCCCTGGTATCATTGTTTGTCTGTGTCATTAATATGTCAGCTTGAGATTGACAGGGAAGCAATGTGGAGAAACACAGCTCAGCTAAACATTATGTATTGGATTTAGCTGCCAGAGCTATGCCAGATTGAGGGAGCAATACTACAACTGATGTTGACTGATACAGCAAATACCATTCATTCTTTGCAGCAGCATCCTCAGAGGCTGCTGCTGTCAGCATGTGACAGTGTGGTCTATGCTGACATTTTGCTTAATGTTCCCACATTAGGCCTTGTCACTAAACAAGGTAAGCAATCGCTTGGATGCCGTGACCAGTTTTCAGTCCTTGTTTCTCAGTTGAAAGTCTATCACAGATTTTTCTGTTGCTGGAAATGTTGATTTAAGCTTTCCTTGTGAGCACAGTTGTTAATATGTAACCCAAATAGGATTTACTATTCTTTAAAAAGGGTGGTTCATGATGGGACTTACAGACTGTACAATGAAAAATCAATTAATCCAGAGCCTGTGTTCCAAAGGATCCTTATTAGTGCTGCTTTTTTAATCAGCCCTTCTTTTCTCTTCCCTCCCTAGTCTTGCCAGTGGATGTTTTAAGTGGCTGCTATATTTTGATCAATTCCAAGAGCTGGGGCTTCCCCCTGCCTGGCCTCTAGAGCCCAGCGTGGTGTGTCCAAACGGCTGGGGCTCTGTCTATTCCAGGCCCATGGATGTGGCTGCTGGTTTCTTGTGATTCAACCAATAGTGAGACTGGGCACACACACGTAATACTACAGGGTTGATTACACAAATTGCTGTTTACTGTGTACTGTCTTCTAATACTCACATAAAACCCACATTATCAGAACTTGTATAAAACATAAGCATAGACAGCCAAGTCTCCCTTCTCTTCAGCTGATCAAGATTGAACTTTGTTAGTGAAAACACAAGCACCTTTCTGTAGCCTGACAAGCCTATGCAAGTTTATCAATCTGTTGACTGTCAGTACAACCTGTGCTCCACGGACCTCCTGCTTACCAGCTGCAAACATATGCATGTCTTCATGCACACCTACACGCAGGGATTTCCTTGAATATTAGCACACGCCCTCCCC
>NW_009952055.1:126070-148954 GCF_000747805.2 Chaetura pelagica
TTGGGCCACCTATTTGCTGGCTAGACTAGCTTGAAGTTTGCAAGTGAATTACACCCATGCACACCTGCTGTCCATACCAAGTTCAGGGGAAATACAAACCTGTCACTCCCTGTCAGCCAGGTACCTTCTGACCTGTGCTTCCCATTCCAGTTGCTGGTGATGAGAGGCCCTTACCCTGCTTCTCTCATCCCATTTCTCCCTTGTAGCTGATGTCTGTCATGTGACTCTGAAGCCTGTGACCCATGGTCCTTCTTCAGTGACTGAAGCACAGACCCTTGTTTGCTCTGGTTGCTGGCAGCAGGGGTGTTTTAGCCCTCTGTCTGACTGCAGTTGCAGGCCTAGAATTCATTCATGCTGATCCCTCTACAGTAGCTCCAGGTCCATGCTTCGAAGACCTGTGGACATCTGGAGTTCCCCCTCTGGCCACTGATGCAGACTCTCAGTTGCTGGTACCCCAGGCCCAAGGACAGCCTTGTCGCTGTCTAGCTCCAGTTGCTAACCTTGAATTCCCTGGTATCTGCCTCCAGTTGCTGGTATGTAGTCCTTAGAGCACAAGTGCACATGGGGTTGAGAATGAGATTGCACAGAAAGTTAGGATTCAATAAGAAAAAAGGATACACTGCAGTGAGTGGTTACAGGGCTTGGGTCAGGCAAGAATAGTCGCTTTCAAGTGTTTATGCTACTGGTCCCTTTGCTATCCTTTTCTATCTCTTGCCCCACTTCTGTTCCTCCCACTTATCTTTCTCCTAAATGTTCCTTGATAAACAGGCCTTCCTTGAATATCCACAATCTTTGTGTTCCTCTTGTTTCCCAGTTCTTAGCAGTTCCATTTTCAGACTGACCTTTTCTGAAGCTGTGACTGGAGTTTCTTAACAGCCTATGAGTTACCAGCTGGAGACTTTTGGTTTTTCATTGTATTACCTTGTGTCCATCAGGCTTATGACTCTATTTTATCATTTCCCACTTTACTTATTCTCCATGTTCCTTTGTCTGTCCCTTTTGGTTTACTTACTATCCCCTTTGCACTGAAAGGTCTTTGATTGCACAACCTAAATGAAGCAGATTTTCCTTTGTATCATTTTCCATATTTAAATTTGGTTTTGAGCTGGTCAGTAGCACTGAACTTTCTCTTTGGTAAGTATTTATGATGTTATTTTTTTTTTATCACAACTAGGTACATGGCACCTGAAGTTCTAGACGATTCCATAAATATGAAACACTTTGAGTCATTCAAACGAGCAGACATCTATGCAATGGGATTAGTGTTTTGGGAAATAGCTCGGCGATGTTCGATCGGTGGTATGTGGCAATCTTTACAGAATTGGGCATACTAAGCAATTATAAATAATTTAACCTGAATAAGTTTGAGTAAACAGCTTGCTCTAAAAACAGTGCAAGGTAGTAGACATTATGTCTCAGATGTTCTTTTAATCCTTTAAACGATGACTGGTTTATTTGGCTTCTTTGTAAATTGCTGAATTATACTTGTTAAACAAATAGATACAGAAATATCCTTGTCTGTATTAACTTTTTCCTAAAGTCTTTACATAGAGGAAAGAAAAAGTGAAGTTAAATGTCCATGAGAGCAAGTGGGAAGCTCCACAAGTAAGGATTAGCTACATCATGTTCAGATAACATCCATACCTTATTTGAAATAAAACATGCTATTATAAATCTTATGCTTCCAAGAAGTGTGTCTTTAGCATATTAAAAATTGTATATAGCTTCCATCTTTTTAAAATACACAAATTCCAAAATGAAAAATTTGAGGGTAATCTAACACTCTTAAGGTATGATTATGGGTTTGTTTGTTTGTTTGTCACTGTAATGTAATTTTTAAAAATTAAAAAAGAATACTGATAAGGAATATAGGAAAAAGAATATCTAATTTGATGTTAGCTAATAATAGCTATTTTCAACCTATTGCAGGAATCCATGAGGATTACCAGTTGCCGTACTATGACCTCGTTCCTTCAGATCCTTCTGTTGAAGAAATGAGGAAAGTTGTGTGTGAACAGAAGTTACGACCCAATATTCCAAACAGATGGCAAAGCTGTGAGGTATTAACTAACCTTGCTAAAGCTGCTTTAACAGACCCTAGGGCTTTCATTGATTTCAGTGGCTTAAAATGTTGTTTGTTGTTGAAAGCAGAGGGGTTCATTCTATGAGAACTTCATTTCATTCTGATCACTGTGGCTCTATTGAATGTCATTGATTCTTGGTTAGACATCAGTATTTAATGTAGCTTCACAAAAATAAATAGATTTTCTTTAATAGCTTCCTAATTAATAGATTCTAGGATCCATTCCTGTGAAGTATAGGTGATGTCATTTAAAGCTAGTCTGAATTACAGACGGAGCATCATTGCAACTAAATTTTCAGCTTAGGGCTTTTGCTTCTGTATTGAGTTAACTTTCTTCATAGTAGCTTGTATGGTGTTGTATTTTGTGTTTGTGACCAAAACAGTTTGATAGCTGTTGCTGAAAAGTGGTTACACAGCTTCAAGGCTTTTTCAGTTTCTTGCTCTGCCCCGCCCCCCTGGCTGTGGGTGGACAAAAGGCTAAAAGGGAACTCAGCTGGGATAGCTGACCCAGCCTGATCAAAGGGATACTCCTTACAATGTAATGTCATGCTTAGCAGTAAAACTAGAAGAGAAGGGAGTTTTCCAGGGTTTGCCATTGCTCAAGGGCTGGCTGAGCATCAGTTGGATGGTGGTAAGCAATTGTTTTTGTATTACTTGAGGTTTTTTGTTTTGGCTTGGTTTTCCCCCTTTGCCTTCTAAACTCTTTTTATCTCAACCTACAAGTTTTCTCACTTTTGCCCTCCCAATTCTCTTCCTTTTCCTGCTGGGGAAGGAATGAGCAAGTAGCTGTCTGGGGCTGACCTGTCTGTTGGGTTAACCCACAAAGGGGTAGTGGAGATATGTGAACTAATCTGGTCTGTGCCACTTGGTTTGTAACTAGGCTGGTTACCTCTTTCAAGAAGTGTACTTGCTGGTTTCAGCTCAGTACTCTTCCAGTGCAGCAGTGCTGCTTGTTGTGACACAAGTGGTATCTTCCAACAGTGCTGTGCTGCCTCATGTGAATGCTCCCTTGGAATTAACTCACTTGGGGGTCTTTGCCCAATTATTGTGTAGTAAGGGAGTATCCTACAGACTGGCCAAAATAGTCCCTTAGGCCTTTTCATCCCAAACTGTGGTGGCCTCAGTACTTTGTGTGTGTCAGAATTCATACTGTATGCACTCTACTGAAAGACAAGCAGTTATTTGTAAGTGAGACTCTTAGTAAGCCAAAGACTTAGAACTGCAGTGTGCATGTAGTGACCTCCTGAAGAATGGTGTCACCGTTTGACTTGGGTCCGACAACAACGCTCTCCATCCCCTCCCCCTCCTGCCCAGGTAGGGAAGGAGAGAGAGAAAAAGAGAGAGACTTGGCTGGATTGAAAACTAAACTGCACAGCTTTAATTAAACACTAATGATATAAGAAAATACATACAGTTATATACAAATGTGTTCAGAAAATGTACAAAACCCCTATTGCCTGCCTCTCCCCACCCCCAGCAACTCCCACAGCATCTCCTTAACTGCAAACAGTCCCAAAAAGTTCAAGACTGCTGCCAAAGAGAGAGCAGAGTGATGAGGGTCAGGAGAGCTGGAGCCTGGGGTTCGGTGGTGATGGATGGACAGAGTCCTCCCCGGACACTGGCCATGGATGGAAGAGAAGGGAAGAAGCAGGAAGGAAGTTGTCTCCTGTGATCTGTGACCTTCCTGTGAGCTTACATAGATATATGGAATGGAACATCTCTGGCCAACTTTGCTGTCTGTCTAACTCAGCCTCCTATGGAGGGGTCATAGATGTCCCCGTAGTGTCTGAGCTGACAGAGTAAAGATGTGACCTAGAAGACCCAGCAGTTACAAAAACATTCCAGTGTTTGTTATCATTCCTAGCTGGAACACTCTGCTACTAGTTAAAAGAAAGCTTACTGAAGGAAAAAAAGCTATCAGTAAAAAGAAAATTAGCTTCATCCTGGCTCAAACCGGGACAATTGGCTGTTTGAAAGATAAGAATACAAATATTTTCAGCATCATTGCAGACTCTCTTTGAGGAAGACAGCTGATAACCTTCTGAACTGCCATATGAACTAGCTCTTAAACTACAAACAAAACAAAAGTATTTTTGTTTAATGTGAAATTTCACAAAACAATTACAGACAAGCCTGTAATTTTCATTAAAATATTTTTGCATGAGCTGAAATGCTAATGAAAAATATTAGTTCTGTTTTACAGTATTTTTTTAAAAATTATTTTTTGTAAATAAAGTAGTAAGAATTTGAGGCTGTTACACAACACACTCTTCCATGCAGCTGTAGTCCTAGTAATAGCCTTCAGAAAAGCATGAAGAGGCTAAGGCAGAACAGAGGTTACACAGGCTACATTTGAACAGCAGTGTGTATAATTCTGTCTTTTCTTTGCAGGCATTACGAGTAATGGCAAAAATTATGCGGGAATGCTGGTACGCCAATGGAGCTGCTAGGCTGACGGCCTTGAGGATTAAGAAAACATTATCTCAACTTAGTCAACAGGAAGGGATAAAGATGTAATCCTGGATTTGCTACCAAGAATCCTGTAAAAATCATTATCTGCATCAGAGTGGCGTGTTCAGAAAGTCAATTGTTCTACCTCACTGGGGGAACAGAAGGATGTTGCTGCCTTTTAGTACTTCATAGGAACGTCACTTCTTAAGACTTTTGTGGATGTACTGAACAGTTGTGTAGGGTCCTTTCTGTGCACTATGAACCTCTTTTCCAGGTTACTTACAGAACATTGTGTAGTGTAGTTTTATTTCTATTAATCTAAAAAATATTTTTTTTTTGAAAGTTGATAGCTGGTCTTCTAGTTAACTGTTCTAAAAACAGGACGTCACTTTTAAAATTGAACTGGCTCGCTATATCGTTTTAGAGTGCCTTGATGGCTCTTTAAGCAACTCTGTTCCTGGCTGGTACATTTGAATATTCTGAACCAATCATGGTTCTTTTGATTCAGATTGTGAATGTACTGTTGGAGGATACTTTGCTGGCTATTAAGATAGTGTATCTTTTGGACTTACTTTGACTTCAAATTTGACCTCATTCAGTTGTGGGAATGTGATTTATACAACTATACTTCATACAAAATTAATGAGGGTTTTTCCACTTTTTCAGACCATTACATTGCCTTCAAAATAGATTGTATTATTCCAGTAAGTGCCGCTTTTGAGTCTTCTAATGCAAAACAGTAGGGAGTGTCCAAAGCCTATGGTACTTTTGGTTTCAAAGATACAAAAAAAAATCAATATAAAATCAGGATAAAAATCAACTGTTCCTTTGCCTAGCTAAGTTCTATCTCAAACTCATTTCAGCAGGTGAATACATCATTAGGGGGAATACGTTTAATTTTACCAAAATCTGACTTTAAACCACTGTAGAAATTTTGAATAGTGTAAGCTAGTTAATTCACTGTCATATTTTGTAATTTTTGAGTCACAAGTCATAATTGTGTGGAAGACTTTTTACCGCTTGATGAAGTGGTACTTATGAAATGCTTAAAGGGTACCTATCTGCTTCAGAAAAGTAGCAGGAGGAGCAAGATGCCACGAAGAGAGATTTTGCTCCATTAAATCAAATGACAAGCATATTTTCTGTGCAGTTCTGCAGTCTTAAGGCTCAAAGAACAATATTTGCAATTAAATTAGGATTAAGTGCACCTATACTTAGGGAGAAGTTATCTGGGCCTTTGTACTAGAAAGTTCAAAGCTGCTTATAAATTGTTTGTACATATATTTTATGTGTGCCTCATACACAAGGTGGTGAGCTGCAGGTTTTTTGATACAAATATGCCAGGGCACTCCAGCCATCCTCTTCAGAGGCATGTGCATGGCTTTAGTCAAGATTTGCATAAGATTTTAAGCACATCACAAGATTTTCCCAAACTTGATTAGTAATTTGCTTCCTGCCCTAATGTACCGTTTCTAGAACGAACAGTGGAAATAATATGGAAAATTCTCTTAAAAAACCTGCTGTTACCTATGCAGTTGTAGGTAGATTCTGATTGACCTTTGATTTCATTAATGCCCAAAACACTCAATTATATTTCAGTATGTAAATGTGCCTGGTAATTAATATATCTAACCTACTCTCCAGAACACATAACTATCCATCCTATTATGCAACACACCCAATCTTAACTCTTCTTCCTTTTCATTCTACAGCATACACTGAGTTTTTTCACAAAGCTAGTAGCAGTGGCAGGGTAGCTGCTAGCAGAAGCATAGTTGAGATTGTGTTCCATGGTCTGTATCACATGGTAGTTTAAGCAGTAACATAGATGGGTCCTATGAAGAGGCTGTATAGGTGACATAAGGTCTAGCAGTTTGCTGGTTCTTATGTATGTCCAAATTTCTTAATGCTTGCTTGGAGATAGGTTTAAATGATGTGCAAATTACAGACCTTCAGAACTGCAAATAATGAAATGTTTTATTCAACTACCTTTATGCCTGAGTTTACTCTTACTAAAAGATGGAATTCAGGAGAAGAGGCAAAAATAAGTTCTTAAAACACAATTTGGTTTAAAAAAATATGTACAGCTGTCTCAGTTGTTGGCATTATCTGACTGTCAGGCTTATGTTCTTCAGGCCTAAATGAATCAAAGATTGATAAAAACTTACTTCCTGTAGGTTTTTTAAATAAATGATGCCTTTGTGCAAATGGGCAGCTGTTCTAAAAAAATTACTGAATATAACTGAACTCCTAAGTCTACCTATTTGGCATGCCCATAACAAGTTCAATGTGTCTAGTCAAAAATTTGAAGAAAAAAGGTCAGTGGTGCAGTAGAACTTAGTATATCTCCTTACTAATTTCAAAGGCTTTCTATCATTAACTTGATGAAGTGTTGAGTTTTTCATAGGCATAACTGGATCTTTACCATTCATAAATGGTATAGTTCATACTTCATAATCCACTGGAATGCTTCAGATCTTTGTAGCAACATGACAGATCTTCCAATATCATTCATCAAATAATTTCTTTAGAGGTTTTTTTAGCACCTATAAAACTTACCACTGTAACATTTAGTTTCCTAAAATACAAGGAGCAGTTCTGTTGCATTTAAGAGAGATTCTACAACAGTATGTTACATCCGTCTCATCTCAGTCATCCCCTATTAGTCTTAATTCTCCTGAATTGATAGCAGCTATTACATTGTTCTAGTTTTTCATCTTGTAATAGAAGCTTGGAAAAATGAAGCACAGGAAGGATGCTTGATACAGTGTGTGATGTTAGGGATGTTATTTTGGGACAACCTTACTCATATTGGCATACAGAACAGGAAAATTCAGAATAGAGCTCTATATATCCTAAGTTCTGACACCACACTTTAAGCTTCATTCTTTTTTATTTTATAAACCAAACACCTTTTACAAAGGCTGTGCCTGTATATATTATGTAACTTTAAATAGTACCTGTGTAAGATCATATCATATGTATGTCGACATAGGTACACATAAATATTTTTTAAATTAAGATTATAATATCACCAGATCTGCTTTTGGAAATCCAGTGGGACCAAAATATTTTAGCATTCAAAATATTAATTTTGTATCATTTCAAGTATATACCAAAACAATTTCTGATTAATACTGATGCAAATGTTTATTGTAAATATTATCTACGTTATACATTTACATACATTTTGTGGATTTAATCAATTTGACATTTTTGTAGCATTGAAGCCTCAGTTTGGTTTACAGACTTGTGACCAGGTGGACAAGGCTGTGGAGAGTAAGGAGCATTGGAAAGGGCCTGATGCTGCAAATCCCAAAATTATTTTTTTTAATTTTTTTTTTCGAATGCTTGAATTCTTCAGGGACCTTTCAACCTTAAAAGCTGGAATTCTGGGATGTTTCTCAAGCTGACTTTCCAAGTACAACACACTGTCACCCCTCCAATGGTTCCACTTGTAAATCTGAGAAAGACTTTGTATATAGGTAAAGACATTGCAATTGACTGTATGGGGACATGAAAGTATCAAATGAAATAAGAGGCTATATTATTTTTTTCAGTAATACCTCTGAGTGTGATTGCCATGAAATTCACCTTTTAGTTAGTTCCGTCTTTATATTGTGCCATTGAAATAATTGCAAGGTGTTAATCATGTTGTGTTTTTTTCCAAAAACCACCAACAAAAAAACACACTTCATCATATCAGTTGCTTTAAACTCAAATTACCTCTCAAAAGACCAAGGTACATTTACCTCATGTATATAATATTTTTCAGAACATTCTCCAGGTTTGCAATTACATGTTTCTATTCTATAATTCTATAGAAATGTGGGTATTACTAAATGTACAACTTCAGCAGTACTAAATGTATTATCCGGTGCCCTAAAACACTAATTTTCTGTATTTTATTGTATTAGCAAGTTTGCTGCTTTGTCACTGTAGCACCTGCTCTTACATAGCTGTGTGGATACTGCCTTGTAAATTTTACTTTTTGGATTATTTTAAGATCTTGTACAGATGAGTATCACTTTTTAAAACCTAAAAAAATTTGTGCATTTCCCTTACATTTCTGAAAATATGTATTGTATTTGTAGAGTATACATTTCAATGCATTGTAAATAGCATAGTAGAAGAGTGGATGCTTATGTTAAGTGCTAACACTACAGTAGAGAAATTAAAGCAGTGAAAATAAATAACTTTTTCCAAAATGCATGAGTTGTCTTTCAGAGGGTAGAAGTTGCAGGTAAGTATGGGTTTGGGTGTGATGTTCTTACCTGGCAAAATGTGAGTTTACTCTGAATTGCTTTCCTCAGAAGGAATTTCTGCTGGTATCAAAATGATAAAGGGGTTTGCTGATGCTGAAGCAATCCATCTCATGTATGCTATACAGATAATGGTAAAGTGCCTGATCTTACTTGTGTCCTACACTAATATTTGAATGTTTGAACACTCACATCACTACTGAGGAATGAGCAGCAGATGGGAACAGGATGCAGGAGCACAGATAGAGATCAAAGGCAGGAGGATAAATGGAGTCTTTCCAGGATACTGGCCATAGACAAAGAGAGCTTGACCCTCATGATCCCTCATATTTCTACTGAGTATGATGTATAGGGGATGGAATACTTCTTATGTTCAATTTTGGGTCTCCAGTCTGTTCCTTCCACCATGAGGGTTGCAGTATGACCCCTTTTCCTCCCTTTTGTTTGCAGCACACAAGAAGTTTACAGAGCCAAGCAGTGACCTTGGTTCTACATAGCATCCTCCAGCAATTACTACAAACATCATGTTATCAGTCCTAAAAGCAGACACTGACTGAAAAACATGCAGTTAATTTCAGCAATTGCAGCTACTTAGCAGAGACTTAACTGAAAAATTACTAAGACAAAATTGGTTCTGTCCTTACTCAAACCAGGACACCAGTGTAGAGAAATGGACCAGGTATAGTGTAAGGGTGGTCCTGGTAGAAAATAGATTCCTTTTAAAAAGCAAATTTAAAATTCCAAAGTTCTTTGTCAGTGCTCCTTAGTAGCTTGCTTTCTTTATCAAGCCATGCTGTTTTAACTGGTAGTGACAGTGGGGAAACACATAGGCATGGACACATTTTGTAGGGGTGCACTCTGCAGTGGGACTTGGTTACAGATATCTGGGTGACCACTTGTGTGGTGGGGTACTGCAGGAAGGCTTCTCTGGCCAGCAACATGGCCTTGGTCTGTGGAGTTTCATCAGTTAGAGGAGACGTGTGGAAAGTATGTTGATTTCCTTGCACTGGTTAGAAATTTTTTTTGTCTTGGAATTTGTGTTCATTGTTTTTTGAGGGAAGAGTTATTGAAATCTTATACTGCAGATCACCTTACTGACATGATGGACTGCTGTGGTTTTATGAGTCTCACAAAGCTGGCTTGGAGCAGCTGGAGTTATTACCAAGTTTTCCAGGTTGGAAAAAAAGATAGGCACAGCATTTCCTTCCTAAAGTTAACCAGACTGCAAATAAAGAGTATAGAGGTTCCAGGGAAACCCAGGCACTGACAACACAGCTGCCATCCTGAGGTTTCACATACAGAACAAGCATACTGCTGCTGAAGAAAGTCGTCTATACAATTGCAGGTGGGGTGCAACGACATTATCTGAGGGATGGCAGAGGATATGGTGCTCACCTGTAGAATCATAGAATTATTTTGTTTGGGAAAGGCCTTTAGGATCATCAACTGGTAACCTAGCACACTGTCACGTCTACCATCCTACTATTCAGTGCTAGTCCCTGATCGTATGATCAGAATGGTTACGGTTGGAAGGGACCTTAAAGATCATCAGGTTCCAAAATCCCTGCAATAAGCAGGGACACCTCACACTAGACCAGGCTGCACAAGCCTCATCCAACCTGGCTTTAAAGACCTCCAGAGAGGGGGCAGCCACCGCCTCTCGTACACATAAATATTTTTTAAATTAAGATTATAATATCACCAGATCTGCTTTTGGAAATCCAGTGGGACCAAAATATTTTAGCATTCAAAATATTAATTTTGTATCATTTCAAGTATATACCAAAACAATTTCTGATTAATACTGATGCAAATGTTTATTGTAAATATTATCTACGTTATACATTTACATACATTTTGTGGATTTAATCAATTTGACATTTTTGTAGCATTGAAGCCTCAGTTTGGTTTACAGACTTGTGACCAGGTGGACAAGGCTGTGGAGAGTAAGGAGCATTGGAAAGGGCCTGATGCTGCAAATCCCAAAATTATTTTTTTTAATTTTTTTTTTCGAATGCTTGAATTCTTCAGGGACCTTTCAACCTTAAAAGCTGGAATTCTGGGATGTTTCTCAAGCTGACTTTCCAAGTACAACACACTGTCACCCCTCCAATGGTTCCACTTGTAAATCTGAGAAAGACTTTGTATATAGGTAAAGACATTGCAATTGACTGTATGGGGACATGAAAGTATCAAATGAAATAAGAGGCTATATTATTTTTTTCAGTAATACCTCTGAGTGTGATTGCCATGAAATTCACCTTTTAGTTAGTTCCGTCTTTATATTGTGCCATTGAAATAATTGCAAGGTGTTAATCATGTTGTGTTTTTTTCCAAAAACCACCAACAAAAAAACACACTTCATCATATCAGTTGCTTTAAACTCAAATTACCTCTCAAAAGACCAAGGTACATTTACCTCATGTATATAATATTTTTCAGAACATTCTCCAGGTTTGCAATTACATGTTTCTATTCTATAATTCTATAGAAATGTGGGTATTACTAAATGTACAACTTCAGCAGTACTAAATGTATTATCCGGTGCCCTAAAACACTAATTTTCTGTATTTTATTGTATTAGCAAGTTTGCTGCTTTGTCACTGTAGCACCTGCTCTTACATAGCTGTGTGGATACTGCCTTGTAAATTTTACTTTTTGGATTATTTTAAGATCTTGTACAGATGAGTATCACTTTTTAAAACCTAAAAAAATTTGTGCATTTCCCTTACATTTCTGAAAATATGTATTGTATTTGTAGAGTATACATTTCAATGCATTGTAAATAGCATAGTAGAAGAGTGGATGCTTATGTTAAGTGCTAACACTACAGTAGAGAAATTAAAGCAGTGAAAATAAATAACTTTTTCCAAAATGCATGAGTTGTCTTTCAGAGGGTAGAAGTTGCAGGTAAGTATGGGTTTGGGTGTGATGTTCTTACCTGGCAAAATGTGAGTTTACTCTGAATTGCTTTCCTCAGAAGGAATTTCTGCTGGTATCAAAATGATAAAGGGGTTTGCTGATGCTGAAGCAATCCATCTCATGTATGCTATACAGATAATGGTAAAGTGCCTGATCTTACTTGTGTCCTACACTAATATTTGAATGTTTGAACACTCACATCACTACTGAGGAATGAGCAGCAGATGGGAACAGGATGCAGGAGCACAGATAGAGATCAAAGGCAGGAGGATAAATGGAGTCTTTCCAGGATACTGGCCATAGACAAAGAGAGCTTGACCCTCATGATCCCTCATATTTCTACTGAGTATGATGTATAGGGGATGGAATACTTCTTATGTTCAATTTTGGGTCTCCAGTCTGTTCCTTCCACCATGAGGGTTGCAGTATGACCCCTTTTCCTCCCTTTTGTTTGCAGCACACAAGAAGTTTACAGAGCCAAGCAGTGACCTTGGTTCTACATAGCATCCTCCAGCAATTACTACAAACATCATGTTATCAGTCCTAAAAGCAGACACTGACTGAAAAACATGCAGTTAATTTCAGCAATTGCAGCTACTTAGCAGAGACTTAACTGAAAAATTACTAAGACAAAATTGGTTCTGTCCTTACTCAAACCAAGACACCAATGTAGAGAAATGGACCAGGTATAGTGTAAGGGTGGTCCTGGTAGAAAATAGATTCCTTTTAAAAAGCAAATTTAAAATTCCAAAGTTCTTTGTCAGTGCTCCTTAGTAGCTTGCTTTCTTTATCAAGCCATGCTGTTTTAACTGGTAGTGACAGTGGGGAAACACATAGGCATGGACACATTTTGTAGGGGTGCACTCTGCAGTGGGACTTGGTTACAGATATCTGGGTGACCACTTGTGTGGTGGGGTACTGCAGGAAGGCTTCTCTGGCCAGCAACATGGCCTTGGTCTGTGGAGTTTCATCAGTTAGAGGAGACGTGTGGAAAGTATGTTGATTTCCTTGCACTGGTTAGAAATTTTTTTTGTCTTGGAATTTGTGTTCATTGTTTTTTGAGGGAAGAGTTATTGAAATCTTATACTGCAGATCACCTTACTGACATGATGGGCTGCTGTGGTTTTATGAGTCTCACAAAGCTGGCTTGGAGCAGCTGGAGTTATTACCAAGTTTTCCAGGTTGGAAAAAAAGATAGGCACAGCATTTCCTTCCTAAAGTTAACCAGACTGCAAATAAAGAGTATAGAGGTTCCAGGGAAACCCAGGCACTGACAACACAGCTGCCATCCTGAGGTTTCACATACAGAACAAGCATACTGCTGCTGAAGAAAGTCGTCTATACAATTGCAGGTGGGGTGCAACAACATTATCTGAGGGATGGCAGAGGATATGGTGCTCACCTGTAGAATCATAGAATTATTTTGTTTGGGAAAGGCCTTTAGGATCATCAACTGGTAACCTAGCACACTGTCACGTCTACCATCCTACTATTCAGTGCTAGTCCCTGATCGTATGATCAGAATGGTTACGGTTGGAAGGGACCTTAAAGATCATCAGGTTCCAAAATCCCTGCAATAAGCAGGGACACCTCACACTAGACCAGGCTGCACAAGCCTCATCCAACCTGGCTTTAAAGACCTCCAGAGAGGGGGCAGCAACAGCCTCTCTGGGCAACCTGTTCCAGTGTCTTACTACCCACATGGTGAGAAGTTTCTTCCTGATGTCTAACCTAAATCTACATTCAGTTTAAAACCATTACCCCTTGTCCTATCACTATAATCTGGTGAAAAGTTTCTCCCCATCTTAGGTATTGGAAGGGGGCTTTATGGCCTCCCTGATGCCTGAATTCTCTCAGCCTGTCTTCATAGCAGAGGTGCTTCAGCCCTTGGAACATCTTCATGGCCCTTTTCTGGACCCTTTCCAATAGCTCCATGTCTTTCTTATGCTGAGGGCTGCAGAACTGAACATAGCACTCTAGGTGTGGTCTCACAAGAGCAGAGCAGAGGGGCAGAATCCCCTCCCTGGCTCTGCTGGCCATACTTCTTTTGATGCAGCCCAGGATGCAGTCGCTCTCAGCTCCAGCGCACACTGACGGCTCATGTCGAGCTTCTCATCTACTACCACCCCCAAGTCCTTCTCCTCAGGACTCCTTTCCAGCCACTCTCTCCCCAGCCTGTATTTGTGCCTGGGGTTGTGCCAACCCAGGTGCAGAACCCTGCACTTGGCCTTGTTGAACTTCATGAGGTTGGCACTGGCCCACCTCTCCAGCCTGTCAAGGTCCCTCTGGATGGCATCCCTTCCCTCTTGGGTGTCAGCCACACCACACAGCTTGGTATCATCAGCAAACTTGCTGAGGATACACTCAATCCCACTGTCCATGTCTCCATTAAAGATGTTAAACAGCACTGGTCCCAATACGGAACCCTGGGGGACACCACTCATCACCTGCCTCCACTCAAACACTGAGCCTTTGTCCACAACTCTCTGGGTGTGGACATTCAGCCAATTACTTATCCACCTGGTCAATCCTGGTCAAATCCCTGTCTTGTCAATTTGGACATCAGGATGTCATGTGGGACAGTGCCACACCTACATGTCTTTTAAATACCTCTAGGGATGGTGATTGAACCATCTCCCTGGGCAGCCTTTTCCAGTGTTTAATAACTTTCAGCAAAGAGTCTTCTTCTACTATCCAATCTAAACCTCCCCTGGTGCAACCTGAGTCCTCTCATCCTATCACTAGAGAGAAGAGACCAAACCCCACCTTGCGACAACCTCCTTTCAGGTGGTTGTAGAGGGTGATACGGTCTCTCCTCATCCTCCTTTTCTCCAGGCTAGTCAACTCCAGTTTCCTCCAACTTTCTTGTGCTCTAAACCCTTCACTAGCTTCACTGCCATTTTTTTGACACACCCCAGTACCTGTAATTTCTGTGGAGAAGACAGAGGGCCAACTCTGCTGACACATACGAAGCAGAAAGTACCAGAGCTGGCAGTCACAGACTGGGAGCTCTGACAGGCAGAAGGAAAATACTCTTCACCATGAGGGTGCTTAAGCACAGGAGTAAGCTTCTCAGAGCAATCATGCACTGTTCTCCCTTGGGGACTTTCAAGACTTGAATGAGATTCTGAGCAGCACATTTAATTGCTCATAGAGGGGCATAGGGGATTGACAGAGAGATGTGAGGCTCTGTTGTTCCCCCAAAACTGTTTGGCCACTCTCTTGGTTTAGTAGTCAGGGAGAACCAGAGGCCAGAGAACAGAATTGCTATTACTCCCTTCCACCCTCTCAGAGGAAGATAAAAGGGGGATAAGGAAGAGAGACTTAAAAGTTGGAAGTTAAAATCAGAACAGGTTTACTGGAACAGGGAAGGAACACGAACATGTTGAATAGGAACAAATATATATATAACCCAATTTCAACGATCACTGCTGTAATTGGCTGAAAGTCCCTCATGGCACAACCAACTGAGGAAAAGGGTCTAGGGCTCTTCCTAGCATGTGATGGATTTGGATCCCGCTGAACATGTGGCAACCTCATGACAATGCATGAGCCTCTCTGCAAGACCTCAGAGCACAGCAACTCAGCAAGGAAGAAGGGAGCAGGAAGGAGACTTCCTGTCCTCCTGGCTTTTATAGAGTACGGCAGGAAATGGGAGGAAATCCTGACCCCTCTCATTTTGTGTCTCCTGGATCCCTCAGGGTCCTAAGCACTCCCTCTCTAGGTCCTCATTTTGATTCCATAAAATCAGCCAGTGCTTTCCTCAAACCGTAACAGCCACCTACTGGTGGGAGTATAGGCTCTCAGTTTCCTTGTAGAAGCTGGTGAAGATTCAGCAGAGGTCTCTGATTGTGCCTGTGCACATCTGAGAATGTTTGTGACTGTTGGCAGCTATCCCACGTCTAAAAGATCAGTGTGTTGCCACCAGTGTGAGTTCATCTAGCATGCTGAGAGTTTGTGGTAGGTCAGCTACAACTCAACTGTAATGAGATCCAAGACATCTAGAAAGCCAAGTGGCTGTCTTCTTTCTCAGGCAAAAGAACATGTAAGAGGGTCATGGTTGGTTCATATGTGGTGCTCTTCTTGGGTGGCTGCTGCAAGTATTGAGCTTACCATCCTATTTTGTATTGGCAGACCTGAGCCATTAGAGAATCTCGTTTCCATCTATCCATGTCTGAAAAATTGTGGACTCTTAGCGTCTTCATAGCAATAATAATGCCAAACTGATAGCTTCCAGTTCTTACAAAGGCTCCTTCTACTAATGCTCTCATAAGCATTAGCAAGAGGCTTACAGCCTCTTCAGGGTTGCTGTGCCCATTGTTGCTGGTACTGTAGGTAAGCACTAGCAGTTCTCATGCCATCCGTGTGTATGAGGAGATGCTAGACAGAATTTTGCTGATGTGTCCTATTTGGAAGGTGATATTGAAGATAATGCAAGTATTACATTGTCTGTAGTGTTATTTTTGTTCTTTCAGACAGAAAATAACCCCAGAATCACTTTGCTTTCATATGGACTTTGAACAACAACAAAATGACCCCAAAACACTGACTGTTGTAATCCAGGAAGCAAGATCACCAAGACACAGAGAAAGCACAGCTCTCCAGCAGGAGAGTAGAATGGTAAGCACTGAAGGAAAACAGCCTCCTTAGCAGGAGGTAACCCATGATTCTTTTTCAATATCAGTCATCTCCAGTATAGCAAATGGACATAAAGCAAGCTGAAAAATACTGATGCATTAGTGAATGTAGGGGATTAGTTAGCTCTGATTATTCCATTTGGTACAGGGCAACTTACTTATGGCTCAAGGGAGCCAGAAAAAGCAGTGAGCTTTGGCATTCTAATCTGTGATGAGGCTCCTTCCCTTGCTTTCACAGAAAAGCAACTAATAGCTCTATGTTGTAACAAATACTACTGGGGCAGTTCTAACCTTTCTCTTAGCAGGTGCAGTCCATATTTTAGTCTCCCACTGCATGCTCTGATTCACCCTGCAGTTACTTAGAAAAGGACCACTGTTAAATTAATGTGATACAAACACACAGTGCAATTGCAGCCAAGTAATGTAGTGTGAAGACCCTATTTGTAGGTAGGATAGAGATTCACTGCAGTCAGGAAAATTCCACAAATTACTAATGTTTCCAGACTGCCCACCATAGCAGTTGTATGTTCCTGACTGGAAAAAGTTTTTTCATTCAGGTGTTTTTATGCATGTGCTGCACTTAGCAAATCTACACTTGGATCTCTTGGGAAGGGGGAGGTTTTTCTGCCAGATGTTCTACAACTACTGATGTTTTCCCTAGGTTTACAGCACAGTACTCTCCCATTTGTTCCAAGAGTCAAGGAATGATAATGCATTCAGAAATGGAAGTTTGTTTACTTTTCAGAAACTGTTGTGTTTTATTACAGTCCCCTAGGTTCAGCTGCAGGCATGCCTGATACTTACTGCACATTTTATTATGAGGACAGGCTGAGAGAGTTGGGGCTGTTCAGCCTGTAGTACTGTATCCAGTTCTGGAGCCCCCAGCATGAAAATGATATGGAACTCCTGAAGAAAGTCCAGAGGAGCACCACGAAGATGATCAGAGGGCTGGAGCACCTCTGCTATGAAGACAGGCTGAGAGAGTTGGGGTTGTTCAGCCTGGAGAAGAGAAGGCTCTGGGAAGACCTCATAGTGTTCTTCCAGTACCTGAAGGGAAAAGCTGGGGAGGGACTGTTCACAAGGGCTTGTAGTAAGGGGACATGGGGCAACGTATCAAAACTGGAAGAGGGGAGTTTTAGGTTAGACATTAGGAGGAAGTTCTTTACTATGAGGGTGGTAAGACAGTGGCTGCCCAGGGAAGTTGTGGAAGCCCCCTCCCTGAAAGCGTTCAAGGGCAGGTTGGATGGGGCCTGAGCAACCTGATCTGGTGGGAAGTGTCCCTGCCCATGCAGGGGGGTTGGAACTAGATGATCTTTAAGGTCTCTTCAGTCCCAAACCATTCTATCATTTTGTGATTCTGTGTTTCTATGATATAAGACTTAAGGCTGCACACTGTGCTGTACCAGCACATTCTGTCCAGATGTTTCATGAAACTCCATTTCTAACTATTTTCGTGGGTAAGGGACAGGGTATTCAGTGTGCACTGAAGCCGAAGTGCCAGCAAGCAGAGCTGAGCCACAGATGACAAGGCCCATGTATCTGTGCTGCAGCAGCTGCAGCACTGGAGGGTGCCTTCCCTAGAGGATGATCCGTAGCAAAGTTCAGGCTGGGTTTCTTGCCAAGTAGGTCAAACAACCTGAGAGCTAGGGATGTGCATGTCTTCCTACAGGTGGTACAGCTGCCAGAGCAACCCCAGCAACCAAGATCAGCTGCTGAAGAGACTATAAGGTATGTGGTTGACTGGAAGACCAACTGGTGCTAACTAGGTGCCATTTGTGAAAATGCTGAGTGTTTCTTGCTTTGTTGTTCTGTGGGCACGTGGGCTGTCCCTGCACATGCCCCTTCCTGTGCCCGCTGGCAAGAGGTGGTTGGCCCGGTGACTGGTGGGATCTGGGGGCACAGAGCTGCAGCAGCCTCACCACCATCAGGTTTCCACATTCTGCAGTTCCCCAACATGTTGTTCTTGAAAGTTGGGTTTTTTTTAATTTAAAAAAAAAATATTTTCTTCCACTTCCAGCAGAACTACTGTATTAGCATTTTGCAGACTCTCTTTCTGCTATAGTTATGATGTTAATTTAATTTCAATTGTTGGCTTAGCAATTTGTTGTTCTTGCTCTTGCTGGATAGGTGTAGTCATAGCTGTTGAAAAAAGAAGTAAATAAACTTTCACTTTTAAATATATTTTTATTTAAGTATTGCAGAAGAAATTACCAAAGTACCATTTTAGGATTCTGTTCCACTCACTCCATTGTTTTTTAATCTCTTCAAAGCTAGGCTGTACGAAACACCAGATGACTTTCAGACTCTGTATTTTAAAAATAAAATTTTGGTTCTGTTTTTGAAAATACTCTTGCACCTCTAAACATGCAGGATGTATAAGAAAATGCAGCTTGATAAAGTACACTGACAGTTCCCCCTTCCCTGGCTTTCATTTAATTATTGTGTCTTTCTTGCACTTTACTAGGTTAAAACTTAGTAGTGTGTGTAAGGTATATAGGTGGACATAAAAGGCATCACTTATAACATGTAATTTGTGGCATCACTAAAGTATTACTTGATTTACCTTTTGGGCACTAAAAAGAGCATTTTTAAACCAAGCCACATTTAAATTTTCACCTTTTAAGATGCCACGTGTAGGACTTCATTTTGGAAGGTTATTTATACTCAGGCTTTCCCTGAGAACAGTGTAAGCACTCAGAAAGTTGAGGGGCTCTATCTTCTTGTCCTGGATGTCAATTCCCACATCTTGCTTCAGCTCCTCTGGAGGAGTTGAGATTTGGAAGATGTGTGAGCACCAGGACAGCTGAGGATTTCAGAAGGAAGAAGCAGGTGCCAAAGGAACCCAGGAAGCTGAAGTGTGAAGTGTATACAATGTTTACATGCTTCCAATCAGTGAACACATTTTTTCTAAGTTCAATTTTAGTTTTATGTATCTTCAGTCTTGATTTAGGTCACCAAATTTTACCTGGATCTTGCTGGTTTGTGCACATATGTGTGTGTGTATAGAGCTATAATTTTGATATTAATTATGAGAGAGATAAGGTGCTTAGTGATTTTTCAGGTCTGGTTTGGTAGCTGTACCCAAGAAAAGTAAATATGAGCATTGTAAAGGGAAAAGTAATGTTGAGTTTTTATTTTCAGGCTTAGCTATCAAAGACAAGAATTTAGCTATGACTTTTTGAATATAAGGTGGGGGAATTTAAAAATTATTCTTTAGCATCTCAGTTCTGGTCTGTAGTTTGTGATTTCAAAATTGAAAATTATGTTGCTATATTATTTAAAGCTAATAACTTCCCTCACTGTTAAATTTAATCTGTGAATTATGCATATATATTTATTACAAAAAGTTACACAAGTTAGAAGAAACAAAGTATGACATTTTTATTAAGGTATTTTCAGAAGTATTCAGCATGAATGCATACAAGAAAAGTTCTACCCTAATTCACTCACATCACTCATGTAACTACAAAAGGGTATTTATTTGTAATTCACATAATTGTAACTTCATCTTGACAGAACTTGCTAGCTAATGTATGTAATAGCAATAATAAAATAGTTTTATATAACAAATAACTAAATTTTGTATAATAACCAAAACTGATCTAGCATGATGCAAACTGATGGCAAGAAAATAGAATTGTATGCCTTCCCCTTTATTTTATCTGCCAGTCTACATTGAGGGGTTTTTTTCCATTTGAAACTAGAAGCAATTGTGTAATTGTCTATTAGCAGCATAAATTATTTTATACCACCCACACCAATTTTGCAAAGCTTGCAGACTGTGTTCAGGCAGAAATGCTTGTATAGCAGTGAATTAATTGCACACAGTTCTTCCAAGATTACTAAGAGAGAGAATAATATAATCACTTAAATGTGGAAGAAAATGTATAAAGTTATCTGGGTGCATTTAAAATATCTCCCTATAGGTGCAGGTTGTGATGTCATTTTTAACACAATTCCATAGTACAGCAAAACATAAAAATAACCTTTGGAAAATATTCCAGCAGTAATTTGATCCTTAAACACCACGTGGAGAAAGAACTAATCCTGTACATAACTAGAGGATTCAGAGAGGTAATCCACAGAATAATATCCATCTCAGGGTTCTTGAGCACATCCTTTTTTATCTCCAGTCCATACTTACAATATGCTGGCAGATGCACTACTGATACTGAAGCTCAAGGTGAAAAGCAAAACTAATTTTATCTGTACTCAAAGACACAGATGTGTCAGCACTGGCTAAAGGCTATGATTTGTTGTCTTGGATGGTGATCTAAGGCCAGAATGAAGATGAGATTTTGATGGGCTCTAGCACAGCCCACCTCTTACTATGTTTCAGGTATGGCAGACTTTATATTTAGACATGGATTTTAGATTTGGAGTTAGGTCTGGACTGAACTGAACACAATTCCAATTAAAATACTATTTTTCCGTATTTTGAAGGGATCAATTTTTGATTCCCCAAATTCCAGAATCTTCCAGTATAGTTTTACTCATGTCCAGTTTCTCAAACTGAAAAAGACTTTTTTCTTCTATCAGTCCCTTAATGTTATTCCAGAAGTCCAACTGAAATGACCTTCCATTCCATTAGAGAGCCTTTTACATCACGGTAACTAGGCTCTACTGCTGCAGTTTTTCTGTCAAAGAGAATTAATGCTCTTGATGCTTCCATCAGTCCATAACTTGTTTTTAAATTAGCCATTTCATAAGCTCTGTTACTAACAAATACATTTTGCTTCACTTAGATTTCTCATTTGAAGAAAACTAGTTATGTCTCTAATCTGATAACTGATTTCAGGGGGTTAAAATTTAGACTGAGAGGTGACTTCAGTTTCAGGTCATTTGCTCTGTTGAGAAAAGTTACACACAGTAAAGCAGAGCCAGAGTTGTGTATGCTGCCCTTTATGAACATCAAAACTGCCTCTTTCAGCAAACATGAGATCTATTTCAAATTCCTTTACAAAACAATAGAATTGTTTTTTTAAGTTATGCTTACTGATGATGACAGAATCTTACCTCTTTATTACCTTCACATAGGAAATTATAATTAATTATATACTCCACGCTTACTTAATCATTTTCAGTTGGCTATCCTTCCAGATTTGCTATGTGTAACATTACTTGCCTATGGCAAAATTTTATGAACTCCAATATGTACCACATGTTCACCTTGTTTACAATTAATTGCAGGCATTGTATTTACCATTAATGTACATCTTTATTGGCTTTAATTTCCCATCTGTGTTGCTTTATTATACAGCTTGCTTTATCAGTTTAACTGCACACTGCTTCTGAGGTAACAACAGCCACCAAACCTTGCTTTTGTATTTTACCTTTTAGTATAATTATAGTTTTCTGGGTTTTAAAAGCAGTGAAGTAATCTGAAAATACATTATTTATATTCATTATTTGGAAAATCAGCTGTAAAATGCTGCCTGAGATCTAATAGAGAAAAGAATAAAGTAGCCAAGGCTTGCATGAACAAAAAGGTTTTCCTGTTTAAGAGCAAATCTCTGAAAAAAGGCTTTGTTGTGGCAATCCATCTTTAGTCTGAAGAAAAGGGCAACAGCCCCACTTACTAGCCAAGCAGCTTTTTGAGGATAGTCCCACAAGCAATCCACATTTCCTACCAGTTTGCACACAGACACATCTGAGGTAGCTGGAAAGCCCCATCTAGTTCCAACAGAGAAATGAAACACAACAAGCCTCAGCACAGAAAAGCTATTCAGCATGTGCTAAAAAAATCTGTCATCGGTTTATTGTGCAGGTATCTAGCTGTATGATACACAGATTAAACAAATTAATGCTAATTAGAGTAAGTCTACAGATGTTTTAAGTACCTTTCCAACTGTAAGGTGCAGATATCCTAAGAATTACAGCAAAGTGGTTTTTTTAAAATTTTCACAGCTAAAATACAAAGTGTTTAGAAATGAACAAGAAGGAAAATGAAATAAAACTAGGAGCAGAAGGTGTACAAGGTGAAAACAATCTTTTGCCTGATGAAGTATTGAGCTGGGGGGATGTAGCTCTGTATATTGGTTCCTGAAGACCTTAAAAGGCTGCAAAATCACCACTCCTTCTGAACAAAAGGCTAAAGAGAAGCAAAGAGTGGCAGCAGCCTGGCACAGCACTCCAAGCTCCCTCCCCTGTGCAGTAGGAAGACACACTCACAAGGAAGGCTGTCACCTTCCATCTCCTCACTACCCATCCCCAGCTGTACAGGGGGCTCAAACTACGGCAACACCTGCTGGAGCGCACCTGGTAGGGGCAAAAGGTGATGACCCAACGAGCTGAAGCCCTGCTGGCCATTTCATAACCTCACAGCAAGGGGAAAAGTGCCCCCAGCCCCAGGGCCACTCCTTCCCGGCAACCAGGTTTGTGCACTTGGGTTCATTTCGCCCACACGGCCCCTGGACACACAAAGTCGAGCAGGAAAGTGTTCCACAGCAGGCTGACCGTCCGTGGATGGACGGGACGGGCCCTGCCGGGGCGGTTCGGGCCCAGCTGGGGCGGTTCGGGCGCGGTTCGG